>NC_091178.1:29538527-29568527 GCF_040958095.1 Procambarus clarkii | reverse complement strand
TTGTTTCCTTAGTGTAGACTGCAGTGTGGAAGCCTCCGCTCCTTTCCGTGACTGTTACATCTAGAAAAGGCAGCTTCCCATCATTCTCCATCTCGTACGTGAAACTCAACACAGAATTCCGCTCAAATCTGACATCAGGTACCTGCATAAAAATGTCGTCAACATACCTGCAGTATAGGGTGGGTTTCAAGTCCATGTCAACTAAGACCCTCTGCTCGATGGTACCCATGTAGAAGTTTACAAACATGCTCCCCTATGTGAGAACCCATGGCGATCCCATCTACTTGCTTATACATGTGCCAATCTGGACTCAAGAAGGGTGCCTCTTTAGTGTAGGCTTGGAACAGCTTCCTTAGAATGTTTTCTGGTATCAAGAGATCTTCTTGATCTCTACTTGAGGTCTCTCTGCTTACCCCATCTACTTGGGGTCTCTCTCTCTCTCTCTCTCTCTCTCTCTCTCTCTCTCTCTCTCTCTCTCTCTCTCTCAGTACTAGAGCACATGTCGTCCTCCATCAACATCCTCTCGACTATTTTCTTTTATCTCTTCGCACGTTTGCGTTTGTGTTAAAGGAGATGGTAGAGGTCGTGTTCCTCGTCTGTGGTCCCACCAAATATTCGCTTCAGGGACCATTCAATGTCGTTCTCTATCAAATTTAAAGTTGAGTGGGAGTTTGAGAGCACCAGCCCGCCATCCACTCGTCTCTCTCTCTCTGTATGTCTGTATGACTCTCTCTCTCTCTCTCTCTGTATGTCTGTATGACTCTCTCTCTCTCTCTCTCTCTCTCTCTCTCTCGCTCTCTCTCTCTCTCTCTCTCTCTCTCTCTCTCTCTCTCTCTCCATATCTCTGTCTCTCTCGCTTTATTTATCTCTTTCTGTCTCTCGTTTCTCACACTTTCTGAATTTAATATTCCATGAAGTGAGAAAAGGTGGGTTCCATGTGTGTTGATAAATAAAGTTTAATGCAAAACATTTTTGCGCAGTGAAAGACAAAACAAGACATTCAGGAACATCCATTACAGTACAGTTCAGCATAAGAGAAAACATTTCATTCTTTTCAGTGTAAAGTAAGAATATATATTGAAGCAGCATGTATCACAGTCTTTGTGACCACAAGTAATACGCTTAATGCCTCGTTAATTTTTGAAACAATCAGAACAAATCCAACCGTGACACTTTGCAGGGAATTATATTCATATTGGGTGATAAGTTGAATTTCTTTATATTATAACTCATAGGTAAATCTCAGGGTAAACATTGTACTTGTTGCCGTGACCAACCACTTTGACTGGACGGTAGAGTGACGGTCTCGCTTCATGCAGGTCGGAATTCAATTCCCGACCTGCATGAAGCACGTGGTTGGGCACCATTCCTTCTCCCCTGTCCCATCCCAAATCCTTATCCTGACCTCTTCCCAGGGCACTATCTTTAAAGTCTTGGCGCTTTCCCCCGATAATTAAAAACATATTATTGCCGTGACACTCCATGGGCGGCGTTGGAAAGTCTCACTCGACAGCAACAACCCGCGCCGGGTCGTCCAGCTTCCATGTTAAACAAAAGTTCTACTCCGTGTGAGACATTGAGACGACTTCTTCTCTCGGTCACGTGCACTTTTGTTAAGTCTACCACGACAACTATAGTCCGTCGCTTTCGTTATTATATGTTCCTCCCAATAGGTATTGTCAATTACGGTAGTCCAGTTCTTCTTGGTAAGTACTTGCGTTGCTTAACGACGTGACACGCGATTTCAAAACTTCTGGTTTTTCGTTCTTCAGTTTTTACTTGATACATCTAAATTGATCACAACACTGTTATTGTAGTGCTTGTATTATCGCTACTTAACACTTTCAGTACACTTCTCACTTCTTGCAACACTGGTTAATTCGTCAAATTAATTCAACGTTTGTTACACAACGCATCATACAAACAACACTGCCCAAGCGTCTCCCAATCTAGGCATTAACAATTAATTATCAATTTAACTTTAAGATCAATCTTCCCGAGCGAAGATTCTCTGGGCAAAGCCGCTGTAAATGCCTCGGTGTCTTCATGCGTCCAATAAAGTTAATGAAGTTGCGTCTAGGAGATAAAATCGACAAATTAGACCAGAGAGACTCCATGAGAGACTCTGAGAGACCCACGACTCTAGCCAGGAATAATGGCATACGACCAGTTGTTTTTTTATTTTCTTAAACACCATTTGGGTCAATAATCATCGTCAGAAACTCTTGACTCCAGTCCGATTCTACTGACAGAAGAACGACCTTCCCTTTTGATATGCTGACAACTTTGTTCTGGTCGGCATCACTTCTCACGGAGGTAAGAACTGCAGCATTACCCATTCTGGCACCTCAGATCAGCCAATCACATCACGCCCCTCACAGTGACGTGAAAATCCCGCTAGCGACATCCGGACTTTTAAATGGCTCACTCGAACTAATCAAGCGCTCAAAGGAAGCGCAAAGTTGATTTTTTTGTATATCTCAACTGTTAGCGGTCGGATTCATTTATCGACTGCTCACCGACACATGCTTATAACTCCTGGCACCCAGTTTAATGTACACCTGACTTGTAACCCCTCGCATCCAGTCTAATGTACACCTGACTTGTAACCCCTCGCACCCAGTTTAATGTACACCTGACTTGTAACCCCTCGCATCCAATCTAATGTACACCTGACTTATAACCCCTCGCATCCAGTCTAATGTACACCTGACTTGTAACCCCTCACACCCAGTTTAATGTACTCCTGACTTGTAACCCCTCGCATCCAGTCTAATGTACACCTGACTTGTAACCCCTCGCACCCAGTCTAATGTACACCTGACTTGTAACCCCTCGCATCCAGTCTAATGTACACCTGACTTGTAACCCCTCGCACCCAGTTTAATGTACTCCTGACTTGTAACCCCTCGCATCCAGTCGAATGTACACCTGACTTGTAACCCCTCGCATCCAGTCTAATGTTACCTGACTTGTAACCCCTCGCATCCAGTCTAATGTACACCTGACTTGTAACCCCTCGCATCCAGTCTAATGTACACCTGACTTGTAACCCCTCGCACCCAGTCTAATATACACCTGACTTGTAACTCCTCGCACCCAGTTTAATGTACACCTGACTTGTAACTCCTCACACCCAGTTTAATATATACCTGACTTGTAACCTCTCGCACCCAGTCTAATGTACACCTGACTTGTAACCCCTCGCACCCAGTCTAATGTACACCTGACTTGTAACCCCTCGCACCCAGTCTAATATACACCTGACTTGTAACTCCTCGCACCCAGTCTAATATACACCTGACTTGTAACTCCTCGCACCCAGTTTAATATACACCTGACTTGTAACTCCTCGCACCCAGTCTAATATACACCTGACTTGTAACTCCTCGCACCCAGTTTAATGTACACCTGACTTGTAACCCCTCGCACCCAGTCTAATGTACACCTGACTTGTAACCTCTCGCACCCAGTCTAATGTACACCTGACTTGTAACTCCTCGCACCCAGTCTAATGTACACCTGACTTGTAACCCCTCGCACCCAGTCTAATGTACTCCTGACTTGTAACCCCTCGCACCCAGTCTAATGTACACCTGACTTGTAACCTCTCGCACCCAGTCTAATGTACACCTGACTTAACTCCTCGCACCCAGTTTAATGTACACCTGACTTGTAACCCCTCGCACCCAGTCTAATGTACACCTGACTTGTAACCTCTCGCACCGAGTCTAATGTACACCTGACTTGTAACTCCTCGCACCCAGTCTAATGTACACCTGACTTGTAACCCCTCGCACCCAGTCTAATGTACTCCTGACTTGTAACCCCTCGCACCCAGTCTAATGTACACCTGACTTGTAACCTCTCGCACCCAGTCTAATGTACACCTGACTTGTAACTCCTCGCACCCAGTTTAATGTACACCTGACTTGTAACCCCTCGCACCCAGTCTAATGTACACCTGACTTGTAACCTCTCGCACCCAGTCTAATGTACACCTGACTTGTAACTCCTCGCACCCAGTCTAATGTACACCTGACTTGTAACCCCTCGCACCCAGTCTAATGTACTCCTGACTTGTAACCCCTCGCACCCAGTCTAATGTACACCTGACTTGTAACCTCTCGCACCCAGTCTAATGTACACCTGACTTGTAACTCCTCGCACCCAGTTTAATGTACACCTGACTTGTAACCCCTCGCACCCAGTCTAATGTACACCTGACTTGTAACCTCTCGCACCCAGTCTAATGTACACCTGACTTGTAACTCCTCGCACCCAGTCTAATGTACACCTGACTTGTAACCCCTCGCACCCAGTCTAATGTACTCCTGACTTGTAACCCCTCGCACCCAGTCTAATGTACACCTGACTTGTAACCTCTCGCACCCAGTCTAATGTACACCTGACTTGTAACCCCTCGCACCCAGTCTAATGTACACCTGACTTGTAACCCCTCGCACCCAGTCTAATATACACCTGACTCGAGGCTTTCGTCGTTAACACATATGCACTATGTAACCTAAAAAAATGAAGTGTCTGGAATGGTGATGGTAAAATTAAGACATTACGGTCGCAAGCCGAGAAATGGGAAAATTTTATTTAAGAAAACGGTAAAGAATGCTAAGTGGTGCCGGGGTCAAATCCGGTGTTGAGTGTGTGTGTTTGTGTTTGTCTTCCTGTTTCTCTCTCTCTCTCTCTCTCTCTCTCTCTCTCTCTCTCTCTCTCTCTCTCTCTCTCTCTCTCTCTCTCTCTCTCTCTCTCTCTCTCTCTCTGTCTCTCTCTCTCTCTCTCTCTCTCTCTCTCTCTCTCTCTCTCTCTCTCTCTCTCTCTCTCTCTCTCTCTCTCTCTCTCTCTCTCTCTCTCCCTCTCTCTCTCTCTCTCTCTCTCTCTCTCTCTCTCTCCCTCTCTCTCTCTCTCTCTCTCTCTCTCTCTCTCTCTCTCTCTCTCTCTCTCTCTCTCTCTCTCTCCCGTGCCGCTTTATTGACGTTGATAGCTGTTGTTAACTGCTAAATAATCAGGTCGAAACACTCTATGGACAATCAAACACACATTTCATTAGACACAGCATTTTTGTATTGTTTCAGATGCAGCCAATCCTATGTTAGGTGGATCATATGGAGTCACTCCCAATCATCCTATCACATTCAGCCAAAAATCACAAATCACCATGTCAGGTTATGTGAGGTTAGGCCCATGTGGTTGGTTTCTATCAGTGGGCAGACTGAGAGACAGTCAGATATTATCGTTTATTTGTGTAAATGGACCAATTCTGTAACAAGGAGTAGATGATTCCTGCAAATATAGGCTTCGAGCTCTCCTTCCCTCTAGTCATCTGAAGTCTCAGGTTTCTAATTTACAATCTGAAGAGAATTTAAATCTTAAATTGTCAAACATATCAATTATTTCTTGAACAGCAAAAATGAAGAAATAGCTACCGCACGCCTTGATATATTAGGTTGGGGGGATTGAATTAATCGGTTTTGACTGCAGCACACACTCGGGTTACGTCCTGAAGAAGTGTAATCCACTTAAGTGAGTGTACAAGGGCTAAGATGAATCTCTTCCTCTATCCTCCAATCAACTGCTTTTCACGTTCCAGAACAACTGGATTGTTCTCAAATATGTCCCAATTAGGATCCGTGTAGGAAATCGTTCTTTACCACTTCGTTCTCTTGTTCCTTCAATTTCCATATTTTTTTTGATGATAATCAAATTCATTGCGGTTACCTTGTGGCCCAGTTCGGTACTTCCACTTAAGCTACCTTAAGTATATCCCCGTATAATTAAATATCCATTCACTTCTACCCTTTCATATTCGGTGATATATGTAAGGAATCTTCCACCAATAAAAATAATGTACATATGCCTGAAATCAGATCTATAACTGTCAATAGGAATACATATTATTTTGATGGTGAAGGAAAGACCCAGTACATATGAAAGTGCATTAAAACCATATTTTCAGATGGAACCAACATACATTACCAACATTGTTTACAACATCTTGATTAAAAATTTTGTTGTAATTCACTTACATATATATACGGTTTTTCGTTCGCCGTCATTCAAGTACTACGAAATTTTAGGAAGTTTCTCCTCATATTATAATAATTATATTCTTAACCTTTAGATTGCACTGTTTGGTCCTATTTAGTTTTGTTCAATGTGCTGTGGAAGGAATAATAATTCACCTGACTGTTAACACAGATGACAAAGATCATTCCAGAGATTAGAAGTTTTCCTTAATAAGAAAGACATAGAAAGCTTTATTTACTTGCTCTTCAGAGTACAAGAGAAGCTAAAGCCAAGATGGAGGTAAGAAAACAGACAAAATGATATAACATAGACGGTTATTAAGAAGGAATTCGGAATATCAATTACGAAACAATTGGTACTAATTTGATAAGTTAAAATTGGGAAATATCATAGGTTAATGCCGATTTTGAAATCGGGCTGATGATTTATGGAACAATCCACAGGTTGGATTCACTCGAGGCATCGTCACTAGTATCGGTTTGTTATATATGTGTGAGTTTGATTGTGTGTAAATAAAAGTTTCTTCGCATGCTTCAACAGACCTTCTGTAGTTTGCTATGTTCTTATTATTCATTTATTTGCAGGAATTCCTACTGATGTTTGGATAAGCTCATTTAGTGTTTCTTCAGAACTCATTCCTCTCATCTATGGGACTTGTCTGGTGGCAATCATTATGACAGTCAGCCATGCATATGCAACTGAATTTACCCAGATAAGTCTATCTGGGTAAATTACCCAGTCTATCAGTATTAAAAATTGGTACGATATCTCCAACATAGATCTTCATTACTTTGCACCAAATGGAGTTAAACTATTGAAATCTTAAACTCTAAACACTTACTAGACCATTCTCTTAGTATACCAAAGTCCCTTTGTAGTTAATTTGGAATCTTCTCAGTGCCATTATTAAAAAAATATAACATGGACTTGGACTTATAATTATAATTATAATTTTTCTCTACTTGGACGTCATTTACAGAAATCAGCAACAGCATGTTAAGACCCTTGTTACGTTGTAATCTATTGCCACTGTGGCAACTTTTCTTTCCTCGTTGCACATAAATCTCTCTCACGCACGCGCGCACACCTGCAATCTCTCTCCTGGCACACCTGAAGCTGCAGGTGTGCCGAGATGAGGAGATGAAGAACTTCCTAATGGGAATACTATGGGAAACAGAACTCAGAGAAATGTCTTTACAGGACACGATGAACTATATCACCCAGAAGCTGCAGACAGGTTTATCCCGCCCCAAAAGAGGAAAATGAAAAACAAAAGAAGAATCCATGGTTCAATCAGGAATGTAAGGTAGACAAACAATTGAGTACAAGAACATGGAGAAAGTACAGGAATAACAGACTACCTCTGACACCGAGAGCAGAGAGAGATACCAGAGGGCCTGAACGGTGTGAGGAGAGAAGCAGAGAGACAGTAGGAAAATGACATTGTAAGTAAAGCCAAGACCCAACCAAAACTGCTCCACAGCCACATCAGGAGGAAAACAGCAGTGAAGGAACAAGTGATGAAACTGAGAAAAGAGGAGAACAGATACACAGATAATGACAAGGTGTGAAGAACTCAACAAAAGATTCCAGGAAGTCTTCATAATAGAACAAGGAGAAGTCCTGGAACTAAATGAGGAAGCAAACCAAGCAACCTTGGAGGAATTTGAGTTCCCCAGTAATGAGGTCAAAAGAAATCGTTTGGAACTGAATGTGACAATTGTTGCTGGTCTTGATAGAATCTCACCGTGGATGCTAAAAGAAGGTGCAGAAGCACTAAATGTGCCACTCTCTATGGTCACTAGAAACAGGAAACCTACCGGAAAGCTGGACGACAGCTAATGTATTCCCAAAATGCAAAAAAGGTGAGAGACAAGGGGCGCTGAACTACACCCTAGTTTCCCTAACCCAACAAAATTCGCAAGGTAATTGACAGGGTGGACAATGACAAACTCTTCAGCACGAGTGGAACGCGAACAAGGGGACACAGGTGGAAGCTTAGTACCCAAATGAGCCACAGAGACTTAAGAAAGAATTTTTTCAGTGTCAGAGTAATTAACAAATAGAATACATTAGGTAATGATGTGGTGGATGCTGACTCCATACACATTTTCATATGTAGATTTGATAGAGCCCAATAGGCTCCTGAAGTTGTACACCAGTATATTAACAGTTGAAAGGCGGGACCAAAGAGCCAAAGGTCAACCCACGCAAGAATAACTAGGTAAGTACACCTAGGTGAGCACCTGCATGGAACCTCTACATCAAAAAACACAAAATAAATCTAGGAAAGGTGCAAAAATATTTTACATAATTAGTTCTTGATCTACGAGGACTGAGCTATGAATAAAGTCTTCAGAAGTCGATCTAACTATAATGAAGGAAAGAGGGAAGAGGACGGACATGATAACGATGTACAAAATACTAAATGAGGACTGACAAAATAGATATATTAGCAATGTTCAAATTATAGAAAAGAAGAACGAGATTATAAATATGGAAATTGGAAACACAGATGAATCACAGTGTTGTCAAAAAGATCATTCTGACATTCTCGTTATTTGGATGTCCTTTAAAATATAATAAAAGTCCTTCGAAACACGATAGGCGCGCGTGTGTGTACCCACCTAGTAGTGCTTGCGGGGGTTGAGCTCTACTCTTTCGGCCCGCCTCTCAACTGTCAATGAATCAACTGTAGCTAACTACTAACTAATTATTTTTTTTTCTAAACACGGCTCCCCCTCCCCAGGAACCAGCTCCGTAATAGCTGTTTAACTCCCAGGTACCTATTTGCTGCTAGGTAAATTAGAGTGAAAGAAACTTTGCCAACTTGTTTCTTCCTGGTCCGGGAATCGAACCCGGGCCACAGGATAACGAGTCCTGTGTGCTGTTTGCTCAGCTACCAGACCCCTAGGGTCCCTGTGTGTGTGTGTGTATGTGTGTTGTACTCACCTAGTTGTACTCACCTAGTTGTGTCTGCAGGATCGAGCATTGACTTTTAAATCCCGCCTTTCGAGCATCGGTTGTTTACAGCAATGACTATGGTCCTATTTCCCTATCATACCTAGTTTTAAAATTATGAATAGTATTTGCTTCCACAACCTATTCCTTAAGTACATTACATTTACTCACTAATCTCATGCTAAAAGAAAACTTCCTAACATCCTTGTGACTCATCTGAGTTTCCAGCTTCCACCCATGTCCCCTCGTGCTGTTACTATTCCATGTGAACATTTTTTCTATGTCCACTCTGTCAAAATCCTTGAGTATTTTATACTTTCCTATCATGTCCCCCCTTTCCCTTCTTCTTTCTAGTGTCGTAAGGCACAGTTTCCTCAGGCGCTCCTCATACCCCATGCCTCGTAACTCTGGGGCGAGTATCGCTGCAAACCTCTGAATCTTTTCCAGTTTCCTTATAAGCTTCTTCAGATGGGGACTCCATGATGAAGCGGCATACTCTAAGACTGGCCTCACGTAGGAAGTGTAAAGCGCCCTAAATGCCTCCTTACTTAGGTTTCTGAATGATGTTCTAACTTTTGCTAGTGTAGAGTACGTTGCTGTCGTTATCCTATTTATATGTGCTTCAGGAGATAGATTAGGTGTTACGTCCACGCCCAGGTCTCTTTCTCGCGTCGTCACCGGTAGGCAGTTTCCCTTCATTGTGTACTGTCCCTTTGGTCTCCTATCACCTAGTTCCATTTCCATAACTTTACATTTGCTCATGTTGAGCTCCAGTAGCCATTACGCTACTGCATTTTCTTGGACTGTCAGAAAGCCTTTGACACAGTATCCCATAAAAGGCTATTACAAAAGTTGGAGCAACAGGCAGGAGTAAAAGGTGTGTGTGTGTGTGTACTCACCTAGTTGTGCTCACCTAGGTGTGCTTGCGGGGGTTGAGCTTTAGCTCTTTGGTCCCGCCTCTCAACCGTCAATCAACAGGTGTACAGGTTCCTGAGCCTATTGGGCTCTATCATATCTACACTTGAAACTGTGTATGGAGTCAGCCTCCACCACATCACTTCCTAATGCTTTCCATTTATCAACCACTCTGACAATAAAAAAGTTCTTTCTAACATCTCTGTGGCTCATTTGGGCACTCAGTTTCCACCTGTGTTCCCTAGTGCGTGTGATCCTTATGTTAAATAGACTGTTTTTATCTACCCTATCAATTTCATTGAGAATCTTGAATGTGGTGATCATGTCCCCCTAACTCTTCTGTCTTTTAGCGAAGTGAGCTTTAATTCCCGTAGTCTCTCCTCGTAGCTCATACCTCTCAGCTCGGGTACTAGTCTGGTGGCAAACCTTTGAACCTTTTCCAGTTTAGTCTTATCCTTGACTAGATATGGACTCCATGCTGGGGCTGTATACTCCAGGATTGGCCTGACATATGTGGTATAAAAAGTTCTGAATGATTCCTTACACAAGTTTCTGAATGCCGTTCTTATGTTGGCCAGCCTGGCATATGCCGCTGATGTTATCTTCTTGATATGGGCTGCAGGAGACAGGTCTGGCGTGATATCAACCCCCAAGTCTTTTTCTTTCTCTAACTCTTGAAGTATTTCATCTCCCAGATGGTACCTTGTATCTGGCCTCCTGCTCCCTACACCTATCTTCATTACATTACATTTGCTTGGGTTAAACTCTAACAACCATTTGTTTGACCATTCCTTCAGCATGTCTAGGTCTTCTTGAAGCCTCAAACAGACCTCTTCTGTCTTAATCCTTCCCATAATTTTGGCATCGTCCACAAACATTTAGAGAAATGAATCTATTATGATTGATTTCTAGATCATCATCATTCTATCTAAAATCATCAGCAAACATTGAGAGAAACGATTCTATACCCTCCAGGAGATCATTTACATATATCAGAAACAGTATTGTGTGTGTGTGTGTGTGTACTCACCTAGTTGTACTCACATAGTTGTGTTTGCGGGGGTTCAGCTCTGGCTCTTTGGTCCCGCCTCTCAACCGTTAATCAACTGATGTACAGATTCCTGAGCCTACTGGGCTCTATCATATCTACATTTGAAACTGTGTATGGAGTCAGCCTCCACCACATCACTGCCTAATGCATTCCACCTGTTAACTACTGACACTGAAAAAGTTCTTTCTAACGTCTCTGTGGCTCATGTAGGTACTCAGTTTCCACCTGTGTCCCCTTGTTCGCGTACCGCCAGTGTTGAATAGTTTATCCTTGTCTACCCTGACAATTCCCCTGAGGATTTTGTAGGTAGTGATCATGTCTCCCCTCACTCTTCTGTCTTCCAGTGTCGTAAGGTGCATTTCCCGCAGTCTTTCCTCGTAACTCATGCCTCTTAGTTCTGGGACCAGTCTAGTGGCATACCTTTGAACTTTTTCCAGCTTCGTCCTATGCTTGACAAGGTGCGGGCTCCATGCTGGGGCCGCATACTCCAGGAGTGGTCTTACGTATGTGGTGTACAAGATTCTAAACGGTTCCTTACACAGGTTCCTGAAGGCTGTTCTGATGTTAGCCAGCCTCGCATATGCCGCAGACGTAATTCTTTTTATTTGTTTTTTATGTGGTTTGGTGTGATATCAATTCCTAGATCTTTCTCTCTTTCCGTTTCATTAATTACTTCATCTCCTGTTATGTATCCTGTGTCTGGCCTCCTGTTTCCACCACCTAGTTTTATTACTTTGCATTTACTCGGTTGAACATTAACAGCTATTTTTTGGACCATTCATTCAGTCTGTCTAGGTCATCTTGTAGCCTCCTACTATCATCCTCTGTTTCAATCCTCCTCATAATTTTTGCATCATCAGCAAACATTGAAAGAAACGATTCTATACCCTCTGGGAGATCATTTACAGATATCAGAAACAGTATTGGTCCAAGGACCGACCCCTGTGGGACTCCACTTGTGACGTCACGCCAATCCGAGACCTCATCCCTCACAGTGACTCGTTGACTTCTGTTACTTAGGTACTCCCGTATCCAATGGAGTACCTTCCCTTTCACTCCAGCCTGCATCTCCAGCTTTCTCACTAGCCTCTTGTGTGGCACTGTATCAAAGGCTTTTTGACAATCCAAAAATATGCAGTCTGCCCACTCTTCTCTTTCTTGCCTTATTTTTTTTTGCCTGGTCGTAGAATTCAATTAGCCCTGTGAGGCAGGACTTGCCATCCCTGAACCCTGTTGATGCTGTGTAACAATGTTCTTTCGCTCCAAATGTTCCACTAGCTTTCTTCGCACAATCTTCTCCATCAGCTTGCATGGTATGCAGGTTAGGGACACTGGCTAGTAGTTCATTGTCTCCTGCCTATCCCCTTTCTTGTGTATTGGAACTACATTAGCTGCCTTCCAAATTTCTGGCAGTTCCCCTGTTTCCAGTGATTTGTTATACACTATGAAGAGTGCAGGCACAGTGCTTCTGCTCCTTCCCTTAGTATCCAAGGGGAGATTCCATCTGGGCCTATAGCCTTTGTCACATCCAACTCTAGTAAACACTTCTTTACTTCCCCGCTGGTAATCTCAAACTCTTCTAGTGGTTAACTATTCCCTCTCTTATCTCTGGAAACTCTCCTTGCTCTAAGGTGAAGACCTCCTGGAATTTCTTATTCAGTTCCTCACACACTTCCATGTCGTTTGTAGTGAACCCTCCTGCCCCTATCCTTATATTCATTACCTGTTCCTTTACTGTTCTTTTTCTCCTGATGTGACTATGCAGCAACTTGGGTTGCTGCATAGCAACCCATGGTAGCATAGGTTGAGTCTTTGCCTTGCTTGCGATGTTATTTTCGTATTGTCCTTCTGCCTCTCTTCTCATCCTGACATATTCATTCCTGGCATTCTTGTATCTTTCTCTGCTCTCAAGTGTCCTGTTATTCCTATAGTTTCTCCATGCCCTATTACTTTGCTGCTTAGCTAGCTTACATCTCTGATTAAACCATGGGTTTCTCATCTTCATTTCATTGGTTTCCTTTTTGACTGGGAAAAACTTGTTCGCTGCTTCCTTGTACTTGTGCGTGATGAAGTCCATCATATCTTGGGCCGTCTTTTCCCTGAGCTCTATTTCCCATGTTATATCTGTTAGGAATTTTCTTAACTCCTCATAGTTTCCCTTTCGGAATGCCAGTTTTTTGTTTTCAGTACCCCTCCTCGAGGTCAATAACCCTTTTTCAACCAGATACTCAAACGCCAGTACACTGTGGTCGCTCATTTCTTCTGGGGCCTCAAAGCCGATTTCCCTTATGTCGGAGTCGTTCAGATTGAAGACCAGGTCGAGTCTCGCTGGTTCATCGTTTCCTCTCATCCTAGTGGGTAACCTGACATGTTGGCTTAGAAAGTTTCTTGTCGCCATCTCCATTAGTTTGGCTCTCAATGTATCCTCTACTCCATACGGTTCCTTGTTGTGCGTGTGTGTGTGTACTCACCTATTTGTACTCACCTATTTGTGCTTGTAGGATCGAACATCTCTGTGACTCATCTGAGTTTCCAGTTTCCACCCATGTCCCCTCGTTCTGTTATTATTACGTGTGAACATTTCATCTATTTCCACTTTGTCAATTCCCCTGAGTATTTTGTGTGTTCCTATCATATCTCCTCTCTCCCTTCTTTTCTCTAGTGTCGTAAGGTTCAGTTCCCTCAGACGTTCTTCATATCCCATCCCTCGTAACTCTGGGACAAGCCTCGTCGCAAACCTCTGAACCTTCTCCAGATTCCTTATGTGTTTCTTCAGGTAGGGGCTCCATGATGGCGAGGCATACTCTAAGACTGGTCTCACGTAAGCAGTGTAGAGCGCCCTGAATGCCTCCTCACTTAGGTTTCGGAATGAAATTCTAATTTTCGCCAGTGTTGAGTACGCTGCTGTCGTTATCCTATTTATATGTGCCTCAGGAGTTAGATTAGGTGTCACATCCACTCCCAGGTCTCTTTCTCGAATCGTTACAGGTAGGCAGTTCCCCTTCATTGTGTACTGTTCCTTTGGTCGTCTATAACCTAATCCCATTTCCATAACTTTACATTTACTGGTGTTGAACTCCAGTAGCCATTTCCCTGACCATCTTTGCAACCTGTTTAAGTCCTCTTGGAGGATCCTACAATCCTCATCTGTCACAACTCTTCTCATTAATTATCCGTCATCCGCTAACATTGACATGTATGATTCCACTCCTGTAAATATATCATTTACGTAAATTAGAAAGAGGATTGGGCCCAGCACCGATCCTTGAGGTACTCCACTCGTTACTGTTCGCCAGTCCGACTTCTCGCCCCTTACCATTACCCTCTGGCTCCTTCCTATTAGGTAGTTCCTCACCCATGCTAGGGCCTTTCCGCTTACTCCTGCCTGCCGCTCAAGTTTGTAAAGCAGTCTCATGTGTGGTACTGTATCGAAGGCTTTTTGGCAGTCAATAAATATGCAGTCTACCCAGCCTTCTCTGTCCTGCCTTATCCTTGTTACTTTGTCATAGAATTCTGAAAGGTTTGTTAGGCATGATTTCCCTGTCCAGAACCCATGTTGGTGCTTGTTTACAAACCGAATGCTCTCCAGGTGCTCAACAAGTCTTAGCCTAATTATTCTTTCAAGTATTTTGCTGGGGATGCATGTCAGTGATAGGGGTCTGTAGTTAAGTGCCTCTTCCTTATCTCCTTTCTTGAAAATCGGTACGACATTTGCCTTCCAGCAACTGGGCAATTCTCCCGACATAAGTGACTCATTAAAGATCATTGCCAGAGGCACGCTGAGAGCCTGCGCTGCCTCTTTTAGTATCCACGGTGATACTTTGTCTGGTCCAACGGCTTTAGTTGCATCCAGTGTTGTCAACTGTTTCATTACCTCCTCTGCTATCACCTCTATATCTGATAGTCTTTCATCTAGGGTAATCTCTTCTTACAATGGGAGCCACTCAGGCTCGGTTGTGAACACTCCATGGAAGCTTGCATTCAGTACCTCGCAGATTTCCTTGTCGCTTTCAGTATATGCCCCTTCTGTTTACCTCTGTCTTGTCACTTGGTCATTTACCGACATATTCCTTCTTATATGGCTATGTAGTAATTTATGTTTCTTTTTTGCTTTGATTGCAATATCATTCTCATAATTTCTTTCCGACACTCGTCTTATGTTAATGTAATCATTTATAGCTCTGTTACATTTAATCCTGTTGTCCTCTGTCCTTTGTCTTCTGTACTTCCTCCACTCCCTCCTGCTTTTCACCTCTGCTTCCTGACACTGTCTATTAAACCATGGGTTATTATATTCCCTCCTGCTTTTTTCCTTTATTGTTGGAATAAATCTCCATTCAGCCTCCTTGCATTTCAAAATAACTTGGTTTATCATACCTTGCACTGTTTTTCCTCTAAGTTCTTCCTCCCACTGCACTTCTCACAGGTAGTCCCTTATCCTTCTGTAGTCCCCTTTTCTGTAATCAAGTCTCCTTGCTCGGACTTCTTGTCCTTTGGTCACAATTTTAAGCTCCATCATGTAGTCAAAGACTAGGACAGAATGGTCACTGGCTCCTAGTGGTATTTCATGTTCTAAATGCTCGATGTCTTCTACATTCTGGGTGAAAACGAGGTCTAATAGGCTGGGCGTATCCCCTCCTCTTTCCCTAGCGTCTTCCTTCGCATGCTGTGTTAGGAAATTCCTGTCAATAACGTCTACCAGCTTCGCTCCCCAGGTCTCCTCCCTGTCATGGGGATTCCTCGTTTCCCATTCTATCTCTCCGTGATTTAGGTCCCCCATGGCCAGCAGGTTCGCCTTCATTCTATGCGCTATAGTTGCTGCCCTCTGCAGTTAATCTATACATGCCTTGTTTCTGTCCTCATACCCCTGCCTGGGCCTTGGGTGATGGTTGGGTGGGGTTTGGGGGTGAGTGGAAGAGGGGTGATGGTTGGGTGGGGTTTGGGGGTGAGTGGAAGAGGGGTGATGGTTGGGTGGGGTTTGGGGGTGAGTGGAAGAGGGGTGATGGTTGGGTGGGGTTTGGGGGTGAGTGGAAGAGGGGTGATGGTTGGGTGGGGTTTGGGGGTGAGTGGAAGAGGGGTGCAGTGGAAGCTGGGATGGAGCAGATGGAAGTGAAGGCAATGAGGTAGAAGTGGCAGGGGAGTAGGAGGGGGTAGTAGGGGAGGGGGGATGGGAAGGTGGGTTTTGGGAGGGCATGGCTTCACCCACTGGGGTCGTTGACAGGTGTGATGTAGCAGGGGCAGGGGAGTTGTTGGGGAAGTGCAAATGTGGAAGGGGCAGGGGGGTTTTGGGGGGGATGAGGCAGGGAGGAGGTAGAGGAGGGCTGAGTTGGGGAGGATGTGACTTAGGAGGCGGTCTGAGAGGTGACCTGGGAGGTGGCCTGGGAGGTGACCTGGAAGGTGACCTGGGAGGTGGCCTGGGATGTGACCTGGGAGGTGAGGCTACCTGAGAGGCAAGGGGTACGGTGTCGTGCTTGCCATCTATTCTTGTGGGCTATTTGCTCATCTTTCGTCATAAACTTTTCAATAAACACATTGTAATGGGTTTCACTTCCTCTGAGTAAATGCTTGTTCCTCATTATATACTCCACAGCCTCCTCATTGGAGAATTGCACCAGAACAGGTCTATTCTTGGTACAATTGTAAGGTCCAACTTGCCGGCTGATATCCACCTCGTGTTCTGCCATTCCTGGTCCAATACATCTCAATATCTCATTCAATTCATATTTTTCCGTCTCTATTCTTTCTTGTCTTGTTGTTGCCACAGTTTCGAATAACCCGTGTATTATAATGGTTCATTGTCATGCTGGTAGCCCGTCCCATGGGGATTCCCCATCCCAATCGCACTCACTAACCCATCCCCCACTAATCCTCTGTCCTTAGCCATGCTGTTAATCCTTCCTAATTCGTTTGTGATCCGAGCACATTCCCTCTCCCAGTCCTCTCTTCCCTTCCTAATCTCTTCCTGAAAATAGAGCATAAGCTCCTGTTTCTGCCTCTCTACTGCATCACGTATTTGCTGAAATAACTCGCTTTTTATCCCTTGGATTAGATCCCCCATCCAATCGCTCTTTCTCTCCACAAATATACCTATTAATTTGTCTATAAATCTGTCCTCCTCCTCGTCCCTGCTGGTGATTGAGCGCGAACCCCTTCCTGATCTTGTCATTGCAGTAACAACCTAGCCAAAAAGGGCGCTCCTCAATACCTTGCACAATCTGCAGCACAAATAGGTGAGAAGGTGCTCCACGCGGTTGGTTAAGTGTGAGGTCGCGGCGTCCCGGCATCCAGCGTCACAGCTGGTGAGGTCACGTCCACGCTACTCGGCTCCACAATTCCACAATGCCACCATGTACATAACACATATTTTCTATGGTGTTGTTTCTACTGTTTTTCTTCACTTTCTTGTGGTTTGAGTGAGCTTGCTAGATGTTCAATCACTCATACACTCATATATGCATATACACTGATTATCCCTCCCAATTCACTAGCTTCCCAGAGGAGGAGCTTCCCAGACCCTTCTGCCCACCACGGCTGTCCGAACACAACTGTGTGTGTGTGTGTGTGTGTGTGTGTGTGTGTGTGTGTGTGTGTGTATTTACTATTTCCATCTGCCGAATCTAGCTATTAGCTCCTAGACCCAGCCTTTGTAACCAAACTATTTTCTTTTGTTATGTCTACTACATACATTTTTTAACACACGCACACACACACATCCCCAGGAAGCACCTCGTAGCAGTTATCTAACTCCCAGGTACCTATTTACTGGTAGGTGAACAGGATCATCAGGGTGAAAGTACCTACGCCCATTTGTTTCCGCATCCGCCGGGAATCAAACCCGGGTTATAAGGACTACGGCCCCATAGCGCTGTCCACTCAGTCGCGAGGCCCCCTAACAAGCCTGTGTGAGTGTGTACTCACCTATATGTACTCACCTATTTGTTGCGGGGATTGAGCTCTCAGGATTGGCGGGGTTCTTTGGTCCCGCCTCTCAACTGTCAATCAACTGGTGTACAGATTCCTGAGCCTACTGGGCTCTATCATATCTACATTTGAAACTGTGTACGGACTCAGCTTCCACCACATCACTTCCTAGTGCATTCCATTTACTAACTTCTCTGACACTGTAAAAATTCTTTTTAATGTCTCTGAGGTTCATTTGGGTACTAAGTTTCCACCTGTGTCCCCTTGTTCGTGTTCCACCAGTGCTGAAGAGTTCGTCTTTGTTCACCCTGCCAATTCCCCTGAGAATTTTGTAGGAGGTTATCATGCCTCCCATTTGTCTTCTGTTTTCCAGGGACGTGAGGTTCAGCTCCTTCAGCCTTTCCTTGTAGCTCATGCCTCTCAGTTCCGGGACAAGTCTGGTGGCATACCTCTGAATCTTCACTAATTTTGTCTTGTGTTTAACTAGATACGGACTCCAGGCAGGTGCTGCATATTCCAGGATTGTTCTGACATAAGTGGTATACAGGGTCCTGAACGACTTCTTATACAAGTTTCTGATGGCAGTTCTTATGTTGGCCAACCTAGCATATGCCGCTGATGATATCCTATTGATGTGGGCCTCTTGGGACAGGTTCGGTGTGATATCAACCCCCAGATCTTTCTCTCTATTTGACTCTTGCAGGATTTCACTTCCCAGATGGTACCTTGTGTTCAGCTACATGTTCCCTTTGCCTAATTTCATTACTTTACACTTTCCTGAGCTGAACTTTAGCAGCCATTTTCTAGACCATTCCTCCAGTTTGTCCAGATCATCCTGTAGTCTCTGTCTATCTTCATCTGTCTTGATTCTTCTCATAATTTTTGAATCATCAGCAAACATTGAGAGGAATGAGTCTATACCCTTTCGAAGATCATTTACATATATTAGAAACAGAATGGGTCCAAGTACAGAGTCCTGTGGGACTCCGCTGGTGACATCTCGCCACTCTGATGTCTCTCCCCTCACAGTTACACGCTGTTTCCTGTTGCTTAGATACTCCCTTATCCACTGGAGCACCTTACCTTTTACTCCTGCCTGTTGCTCCAACTTTTGTAACAGCATTTTATGGGGTACTGTGTCAAAGGCTTTCTGACAGTCCAAGAAAATGCAGTCTGCCCACCCTTCTCTTTTTTGCCTAATTTTTGTTGCTTGGTCAGAGAATTCTATTAAACCTGTGAGGCACGATTTACCATTTCTGAATCCATGTTGGTGGTGTGTCACAAAACTATTTCCCCTCCAGATGTTCTACGGGCCTTTTCCTCACGATCTTCTCCATCACCTTACATGGTATACAAGTTAGGGAAACTGGCCTGTAGTTCAGTGCCTCTTGCCTGTCACCCTTTTTGTATACTGGGACTACATAAGCTGTCTTCCAACTTCCCAGTAGGTCTCCTGTTTCCAGTGACCTGTTATACACCATAAAGAGTGGAACACTTAGTGCCTCTGCACCTTCTTTTATTATCCATGGTGAGATTCTGTCAGGCCCAACAGCCTTTGTCACATTCAGCTCCAAAAAATTTCTTTTGACCTCTTCACTGGTGAGGTCAAATTCCTCCAAGGTGGCTTGGTTTGTCTCATTTAGTGGAGGGGCTTCTTTTTGTTCTTCTGTGAAGACCTCCTGGAATCTACTGTTGAGTTCTTCACACACCTCCTTTTCATTCTCTGTGTATCTGTTCTCCCCTTTTCTCAGGTTGTCACATGTCCTTCACTGCTGTTTTCTTCCTGACGTGACTTTGTAGCAACTTTGGTTGGGTCTTAGCTTTACTCGCTGTGTCATTTTCATACTGTTTCTCTGCTTCTCTCCTCACTCTGAGGTACTCATTCCTGGCCCTCTGGTATCTCTTCCTGCTCTCTGGTGTTCTGTTATTCCTGTAGTTTCTTTATGTTTTTTACTCAATTGCTTCGCTACCTTACATTCCAGGTTGAACCATGGATTCTTCTGTTCTTTTTCGTTTTTCTCCTTATGGACTGGGATAAACTTATCTGCAGCTTCCTGACACTTTTGGGTGACATAATCCATCATATCCTGCACAGTCTTCTCTCTGAGTTCAGTTTCCCATGGTATTCCCATTAGAAAGTTCCTCATCTCATCATATTTTCCTTTCGGTAATTTAATCTTTTCCCTTCCAGTCCCATCCTTGGATATGTTATCCCTACCTCCACCAAATACTCAGATATCAATACAATGTGGTTACTCATTCCTATTGGGGCGTCAAATTTGATTCTCCTTACTTCTGATTCATTCAATGTGAATATTAGGTTGAGTCTAGCTGGTTCGTCACTGTCTCTCATTCTTGTGGGTTCCCCTGACATGCTGGCATAGAAGGTTTCTTGTTGCCACTTCCAAGAGTTTAACTCTCCATGTATCTTCACCTCCATGTGGGTCCCCATTCTCCCAATCTATCTTTCCATGGTTGAAATCACCCATGATTAAGAGTCTGGAGCCAATCCTGCAGGCAACTGAAGTTGCTCTCTCTATTATATTAATGGTTGCCATGTTGTTCCTATCAAACTCCTGTCTAGGTCTTCTGTCGTTTAGGGGAGAGTTGTAAATATCCGCAACTATTATCTTAAGCCCATCCATTGTTATTGTTCCTGTTATGTAATCTCTGAACCCGTCACAGCCCGGAATTTCCATCTCATCAAAACTCCAGTCCTTCCCTATCAGCAGGGCCACTCCTCCACCTCCTCTCCCTTCCCTCTTTTTCCTCACCATATGGTAGTCCTTTGGAAACACAGCACATGTTAAGACTCCTGACAATTTTGCTTCCATGAGTCCTATTGCATCTGGGTTCTCTTCTTGTACCCTTTCTGCCAGTTCACTAGCCTTATTGGTAATCCCATCCATATTTCAGTACATTACCTTGAAGCTCACTTTCCTATATCCATTTTCACTCTCTTTTCCTACAAGTGTAAAAAGGTGTTGAATGGTCATTAATACTTTGGTAGGCTCATTCTCCTGTGAGGTAGTTGCCAGGGGTTCAGGGGGAGATGGGGTGAGGGATAGAGGGCTGAGGTCTCGCCTAGGCCTGCTTGGGGCAGGAAGAAGACTAGGTATGGGAACGAAGGGGATACTGTGGGTAAGGGGAGAGGGATGATTTGGGTGATATAGTGGGCATTGTGCAGGGGCAAGGAAGGATATGTGCTGGGGTAGGAGGGGGGCCTTAAGGGGTGGTGAGATGGGGTGTTGCAGTCCCCCCTGGGGTTCCTGAATTGTTGGATTGGGGTTCCCTTCTCCTCTCTGGGATTGCTTGGTTGGAGACTGAAGTTCCCTGGCTCCCTTCTCTCTCCCTGCACCTTTTCTCACATCTGCTGCCCTTATTATTTCGTCTCTGGTCATGTCCTTCTGCAGGTATGTGTGTGTGTGTGTGTGTGTGTGTGTGTGTGTGTGTGTGTGTGTGTGTGTGTGTGTGTGTGTGTGTGTGTGTGTGTGTGTGTGTGTGTGTGTGTGTGCGTTTAAGGTGTGACCGTGCACCCGCTCTCTGTGAGAAAGTCAGCTATGAATTGATAATAGGTAAGATTAAAGCGAAACAGTCCAGTGGGAAGGAAGGGCTTGGCATTAAGTTTTAGAACCGTTTTCTTCGTAATATATAATAAATAATATATAATAAATAATATATAATAATAAACTACTGTTGATAGGATACACGACGATGTCCTAATACTTTCCCTCGACGGTCTCTTTATTTCTGCTCTTTTTAATAGTCTATTGTTATACATTATCAAAGCTTTTTCTGCTTCCTCTCCTTCTACAGATACATCTCAATGTCTTAAACTAGCAGATCTTTCTATTACGTTGCCTGCTACTCTGCTAGATTGTCTTCAATATCATATAATTTCCTGAAACTTCAGTTCCTATTGTTTTTTCATTGGTTTCTCTATATACTACAGTTTTTCTTGTTTTATTTAATTTTGCTTTATTTTCTATTTTCTTTATTTTGTTATTACTATTAACTTTAGAGCTATTTTATCAACAAATTTGCTTATACGTTTGCTTTAAATGCTGGTGTGAAAAGCGTATTAAAGTTCTATTAATTGTCTACTTATTACCTGTCATGTGAACCTTCGTCTTAATCAGAGAGAATTCCCAAGTTACTACTTTATTCATTATAAGTTATTAGTTTAAAATATAACATGCATTTGCTTAACTCGTAGTTTTGTAAATGGTCTGAAGAATTTGGTTTTATGTAAATGAAATTCTAGGGGATACTCATATAGTTTTTTAATTTATTATTTCACATGTTTGAGAATAAATACATCATATTAACATAACCAAACCTAACGTAACCTAACATAATGTAACCTTAACCCAGCGTAATCTTAACCTAACCTATCCATGGATAGGAAGTAGCTAATAACACTAAGTAGTGGTATTGAAGTGATAGCCTGCATGGTACCTTCTCCATAAAGAAAGATTGCTTAAGAACCAGCGAGAACCACTTCCAGCCCCCCCCTCCCCCGTGGCAGCCAATCGTCCGGAGAAGCATTTAAAACTTTTTGTTGTGGTGCTCAGGGCATTTAAATCCTTTCACGAAGACTGTTAATTTGTCCAATATATCTTCTCCTTTATAAGACCTGTGCTCGTGTTTTTCATTCACTTGTTATGGCGACTTGCCTGATAGACTCGAGGTGAATGATTATATTCATATCACTTATACATGAGAAACCAAACTGTGTGAAGGTGAGGTTACTGGTAACAATTACGAGACACCGTGGTGAGGCTGCAGGAGCTGTGGTTCACGGGTCAAGTTCCTGACAACGAGGCCGAGAGTGACCTGACCACATGGTAGCCACGGCGACGCTGCTGGCGAAAGCCAGGACAAGACTCAACGAAAGTGGTAAGAAATAATTAAGGGGACTAAACTATATCAACATGAGAGATCCGAGACTGTTCAACACGCTTGTCTGAGAATTAAGGGACCAGGAATCAACCAACCAGTTTGCTTCCGCTACACATAAGGGTCATAACTGGCCGACTCCTCACAGTGTTCAAGAGAGAACTCGATAAACACTTCCAGAGGATACCTGATCAACCAGGCAGTGACTCATACTTCAGGCTGCGAGCTGCAGCATCCAACAGCCTGGTTTACCAGTCCAGCAGCCAGGAGCCCTGGGCGAAGACCGGGCCGGGGGGACGTAAATCCTGCTCCTGTGAGCGTATGGACGAGTTGTAGGAGGCTTGTCCCTGCTCCTGTGAGCGTGTGGACGAGTTGCAGGAGGCTTGTCCCTGCTCCTGTGAGCGTGTGGACGAGTTGCAGGAGGCTTGTCCCTGCTCCTGTGAGCGTGTGGACGAGTTGCAGGAGGCTTGTCCCTGCTCCTGTGAGCGTGTGGACGAGAGCTATAACGCCCGTGCAGCTGGTCATATTCTGAACGTGTCGTGCTACTCTACTCAACACAGAAGGGACCTTAAGTGAGAGGTTCCTCCAGGACTGAGGTTACAGTTCCTCTGTTGTCGTGAGGCCAAGATGGCAGCAGGTGATGTCAAAACTTTATACGAAAGGAGGAAGACATGAGTAACTTAACTCAAGCCATGTGTCACAAACAAGTATTCCTGTAAGATATTAGACATTCTGGTTAAAAGAAACCTCGCTGAACCTTTATAACATATGTACATTGTTTACAAGCATTACCATACAATCCATATTAGAAAATGTTGTTCTGCCAACTGATGAAAGTTCCACTGCAAGAAGAAAATTATAGAGAGAGCACTGGGCAGACTACATATTCCTGCATGCCAGATTGCTTTTGACAGTACTGCTACTCACCAGCGACTGACATGCAAACTTGAGAAACAGGTTATTGTATCGAGAAAAACACTGTGGTGAAGGAGTTCCTGAAAACAAAGAGCCATAGGGCGAGGAGACCATCAGAATAGAGAGGTAATGAGTTGAGTACCTGAAGGGTCGGTATTTGAGCACATCCATATACACGTAAGCGATCTAATGCAGAAAGTAAGCTCATTCTTATTCATGTTTGCTATCGATGCTAAGCTAATGAGACAAATCAAAACAGAGGAGCAATGCAAGAAAATTATAAGATGAACTAGACAATCACAAGAGATGGTTTGATAAAGGCTACTAGACTTTACCCCTGACAAATGCAAGGTTGTGAGGTAAGGAGTTGGGACATGAAGACCTCAAATAACTACGGATTGTACTTGACCTACATGGAACACGCTCATTTGTTCGTTTTATGAACTTGTATGAGTTCATACAAGTTCAGTTTTATGAGTGAACTCATAAAATTATGAATTAAAGATAACTATTTCAGCTTTAATGATTCATTTTATAAACAAACATTTGGCACGGCGATGGGTAATCCCCTCTCCCCGGTTTTGAGCATTTTGTACATGGAGTGTTTTGAAACAATATCTTACCAAAGGATTTTACCCTTGAATTTGTTGTTGGATAATTATGCTGACGATATTTTGTGGCTGTGGCCAGTTAAGCACGGCCAAACAGATTTTCTCATTCAGATTAATTCGCTGTTTCCGTCAATTAAATTCATTGTTGAGAATGAAAGGAATGGTGTTCTGCCCTTTTTAGACGTCATGATTCATAGAATCAGTAGGACTTTCAAATTCAATACGTTTAGGAAACCTACAAACGTATGTTCTTATGTACATTTTTACTCAAATCATCATACTCAGGTTAAGCAGGCAGTATTTTCAGGAATGTTTCTCAGAGCCCTGAGAGTTTGCAACCCGGAATTTTTTGATGAAGAAATAACAACAATATTTGAAATTAGGAAGAAGTTAAAATACCTAAAATAGATCTTGGATGTCGTGTTTGGTCAAGCAAAAAGGACGTTCTTCAAACTAGCTCCAAAGTTTAAGCCAGAAATAGAAAACTCGTTGGTATTAGCTTATTTTGATGGACTAGTAAATCTTGCCCCAGCCCTGAAAAACCTTAATATTAATCCAGTGTTAAAAAATAATAATACAGTTAAGTCCATGTTAGTTACGAACTCGCCATCATCTGTAGCAGGTTGTGTGTATTCCATCCCTTGTAATGAATGTGCATGTGTTTACATCGGCCAGACGGATAAATCTCTTTCCACACGTTTAAAACAACATTTATATGCTATTCTTACAGCCAGCACTCCAGTGCATTGTATTTACATTCCAGTTTATGTGATTATTTTATCGACTTCGGAGGAGCGAAATGTATTATTAACAGTAAGCGTTTTTTTGAACGAAATGAGATCGAGTTCGCTATGATCAAACAATGTAACAACAGCCTTAATGTAAGCCCTGGTATGTACAAATTAGAATCCCATATAAGCTTCAATATAGCACGTCAATACAATATAGCATCCATTAAACCCCATTTTCGTCCCCTTTTATCCGAAGGGTCATCCCCCTTTCTTTACTTGTATATAGGTTAATAGGCCTTTATTCTAATGTTCTTAGTGGTCAGGTGACCTGCCCTGGCGGATATAAGGCTGCCATCCACGTTTCTTTCTTCATTCTAATATGTTCTAATGAAGGCGAATTGAGCCGAAAACGCGTTTAACCTTCTCTATTTTTAACCATGTGTTTTTTTCCGTATACTTGAATGAGAGTTTCTTTGATCGTTATATTAGTATATTATTAAATATATTAGTTATATTAAATATATTAGTATATTTTGGTAGCAGTCTTTCCTGTAGACATATATCATTAAATATGACCGAAAACGTAAGATTAATAATTCTAACACGAATTTTCTCAATATTTCTAATGTTTAAGTGGGTACAATACAGTTGTGCATTAATCAGCCAATTAATGCACAACTATATTCTACCCACTTCAAGACTCCGCTCCAATATAGAAGTATCAAGAAATATGGGCCAATAGACCCTCTGCAGTTTCTTCCATTCTTACCTTCAATACCCATTGTTTCCTGTTCTATCTTGTGTTGAAAGTTTTGTTCACCTCATCCAAAACTGTTGTAACATATCACCTCACCCAAAATGCGGGTATAAAATGAAAAATGAAAGCTCTTTAAATTATTGCATAGCAAGAACTCTGTTTAGTGTTTGCAGGTTATAGTTGTGTGTGTGTAAACTAAAAGTCTTTGAAAATGTAATAAGTTATTACGAAACGCGTTCAAGTGTCACGTCAGACTAGAAATAAAAATGAATTTTGGAGAATTGATCTTTCAATTACCATCGACAGTGAAAAGAAACATTAGAAATATTGAGATAATTCGTGTTAGAATTATTAATCTTACTTTTTCGGCCATATTTAATAATATATATATATATATATATATATATATATATATATATATATATATATATATATATATATATATATATATATATATATATATATATATATATATATATATATATGCGGAAAATCCACAGAGAAATATGAAATGAGGTGAACGTTTCGGCTTTGTTAAAGCCTTTGTCAACACCAGACTGACCCATAGAAGCATGTGTTTACACTGACTGAGGGGCAACACTGAGGGGCAACACCAGACTGACCCATAGAAGCATGTGTCCACCTTTGGTCAGTCTGGTGTTGACAAAGGCTTTAACAAAGCCGAAACGTTCACCTCATTTCATATTTCTCTGTGGATTTTCCGCATAAAATGATCAGTGTTTTGTGATCGTCAATTGCATATATATATATATATATATATATATATATATATATATATATATATATATATATATATATATATATATATATATATATATATATATATATATTCGGTTGAATATGAATATATATACATATACATATTCGGTTGAATATGACCGAAAGGGTAAGATTAACAACTCTAACACGAATCTTTTCAATATTTCTTGCGTTCTTTTTCACTGTCGAGGGTAACTGATAAAGTTACTCTCCAAAATTCATTGTTTTTATTCCTGGTCTGACGCCTAAACGTGTTTCGTAATTCCTTATTACATTTTCAAAGACTTCAATTACACATAATATACATTCATACTTATACTCGTTTCTGAGTGAGGTGATATGGCACAAAAGTTTTGGGTGAGGTGAAACATAAGACAGAACACGAAACAATTGGTATGAGAACATTAGAATGGAAGTAAATGCAGAAGGCCTATTGGCCCATACTTTTTCTTGCTGCTTCCATATTGGTTCGGAGTCTTGAAGTGGGTAGAATATAGTTGTGCATTAATTGGCTGTTGATTGCTGGTGTTGACATTTTGATGTGTAGTGCCTCGCTGATGTCGAGTCTCCTGCTATTGCTGTATTTATCGATGATTTCTGTGTTGCTTGTTAATATTTCTCTGGTGATGGTCTGGTTGTGAAAAGTGATTAAATGTTCCTTGATGGAGCCCTGTTGTTCGTGCATAGTTAATCGCCTAGAAAGAGACGTTGTTGTCATGCCTATATACTGATTTTTTTTCGGCTTACAGTCCCCAAGCGGGCATGTGAAGACATAGACGACGTTGGTTTCCTTCAAAGCATTCTGTTTCGTGTCTGGGGAGTTTTCCCTGAGTAGGTTGGCCGTTTTTTTTTGTTTTTATAGTAGTTCGTCAATTGTATTTTCTAATTTTTGTCTGTAGGGATAACGTTTCTATCAATAATGTCTTTCAGGACTCTTTCCTCCGTTTTATGAGCTGTGGAAAAGAAGTTCCTGTTAAACAGTCTAATAGGGGGGAATAAGTGTTGTGTTTGTTGACTCTTCGGAGGTTGAATTGCGTTTCACCTTCTTTTTATGACGTCCTCAACGAAACCATTGGAGAAGCCGTTGTTGACTAGGACCTGACTTACCCTACAGAGTTCTTCATCAACTTGCTTCCATTCTGAGCTGTGGCTGAGAGCACGGTCGACATAAGCGTTAACGACACTCCTCTTGCACCTGGCTGGGCAGTCGCTGTTGGCATTGAGGCACATTCCTATGTTTGTTTCCTTAGTGTAGACTGCAGTGTGGAAGCCTCCGCTCCTTTCCGTGACTGTTACATCTAGAAAAGGCAGCTTCTCATCATTCTCCATCTCGTACGTGAAACTCAACATTGAATTCTGCTCGAATGCCTCCTTCTGGCTTGTACTTCTCTTGATACCAGAAAACATTCTGAGGAAGCTGTTCCAAGCCTGCACTAGAGAGGCACCCTTCTTGAGTCCAGATTGGCACATGTATAAGCAAGTAGATGGGGTCGACATGGGTTCTCCCCTAGGTGTCCTGTTTGTAAACTTCTACATGGGTACCATCGAGCAGAGGGTCTTAGTTGACATGGACTTGAAACCTGACATAAACTGCAGTTATGTTGACGACATTTTTATGCAGGTACCTGATGTCAGACGTCTGCAGCAGCTAAAGGAGGCATTTGAGCAGAATTCTGTGTTGAGTTTCATGTGTAAGATGGAGAATTTATACTTATACCTCCTAATTGACTGTTTTACAGTAACTTCTTTTCGACGGCTCATAAAACGGAGGAAAGGGTCTTTAAAGACATTATTGATAGGAACGTTATCCCTAAAGACAAAAATAAGATAATATAATTGACGATCTACTACAAAAAAACGCCGTTTGATCAGTGAACAACTTATACAAATCGTATTATTTCTAATTTCTAATTTCTAATTTCCTTCAACATTCACTAACTACTGCTAGGTGCATGCCAGAGGTATACTGACTACTGGTAGGTACGTGCCAGAGGTACACTGACTACTGCTAGGTACATGCCAGAGGTACACTGACTACTGGTAGGTACGTGCCAGAGGAACACTGACTACTGCTAGGTACATGCCAGAGGTACACTGACTACTGGTAGGTACATGCCAGAGGTACACTGGCTACTGCTAGGTACATGCCAGAGGTACACTGACTACTGGTAGGTACGTGCCAGAGGTACACTGACTACTGCTAGGTACATGCCAGAGGTACACTGACTACTGGTAGGTACGTGCCAGAGGTACACTGACTACTGCTAGGTACATGCCAGAGGTACACTGACTACTGGTAGGTACGTGCCAGAGGTACACTGACTACTGGTAGGTACATGCCAGAGGTACACTGACTACTGCTAGGTAAATGCCAGAGGTACACTGACTACTGGTAGGTACGTGCCAGAGGTACACTGACTACTGCTAGGTACATGCCAGAGGTACACTGACTACTGGTAGGTACGTGCCAGAGGTACACTGACTACTGCTAGGTACATGCCAGAGGTACACTGACTACTGGTAGGTACGTGCCAGAGGTACACTGACTACTGGTAGGTACATGCCAGAGGTACACTGAGTACTGGTAGGTACATGCCAGAGGTACACTGACTACTGGTAGGTACATGCCAGAGGTACACTGACTACTACTAGGTACATGCCAGAGTTACACTGACTACTGCTAGGTACGTGCCAGAGGTACACTGACTACTGGTAGGTACATGCTAGAGGTACACTGACTACTACTAGGTACATGCCAGAGTTACACTGACTACTGCTAGGTACGTGCCAGAGGTACACTGACTACTGCTAGGTACATGCCAGAGGTACACTGACTACTGCGAGGTACATGCCAGAGGTACACTGACTACTGCTAGGTACATGCCAGAGGTACACTGACTACTGCTAGGTACATGCCAGAGGTACACTGACTACTGCTAGGTACATGCCAGAGGTACACTGACTACTGCTAGGTACATGCCAGAGGTACACTGACTACTGCTAGGTACATGCCAGAGGTACACTGACTACTGCTAGGTACATGCCAGAGGTACACTGACTACTGCTAGGTACATGCCAGAGGTACACTGACTACTGCTAGGTACATGCCAGAGGTACACTGACTACTGCTAGGTACATGCCAGAGGTACACTGACTACTGGTAGGTACATGCCAGAGTTACACTGACTACTGCTAGGTACATGCCAGAGTTACAATGACTACTGCTAGGTACATGCCAGAGGTACACTGACTACTGCTAGGTACATGCCAGAGTTACACTGACTACTGCTAGGTACATGCCAGAGTTACACTGACTTCTGCTAGGTACATGCCAGAGGTACACTGACTACTGCTAGGTACATGCCAGAGGTACACTGACTACTGCTAGGTACATGCCAGAGGTACACTGACTACTGC
>NC_091178.1:29486027-29533527 GCF_040958095.1 Procambarus clarkii | reverse complement strand
TTGTCTGTCTGTGGTAAAGTAAGGGAAGACACGCAAAACACAAAGTATGAACAGTGAAACTTTAATTAATAAACAAATTATAAACAAAGATAATCCCTTGGCAATGTACAGTGCAAAAGAACAAGTCAAAAACAATATAACATAAATGAATAATAGGGATGAAGTTACTCTACAATAATAATAAAGTTAAAGGTGAAAAATAATTAGGTGCTGAGAATATGGCGCTAGCTGCGAGACATCCAGCTGATACAGCAATACCAGTTAGTTGTTCACTGCTTGAGAGCACAAGGATATTCTGACTTCAATAGCTGGACCAAGCCCAGACATCGACTCAGGTAAAGAGCGCTGAGGTGCAATGTGCAGGTGTGCAGTCGGCGAGTCATCAATCAGTAGAGGGCAGGCTGGGAAGGGTAGTTGGCTGGTTGATGACGAGCCGGCGTGGAGGGAGTGGAGTAGGGGGCTGAGTCTTGGATACGTTTGGCCTCCTTGTCAAAACGTTTTGTGCTACTGGGAGACGTATCTTGAAGGTAGCATCTTAATCTTGAATAATAAACATAATTTCATGTAGAGAAGAGCAGGCTCAATCTCTCTTGAAAGAGATTATCGTCACAACTCTCCCCCGAAGCCTGCTCTTACGGGTGAAGTTACGTCTTCAGGTGGTAGAGTGGTAGGTGGAGCTGTCTCTACCTCAAACTCTGGAGAGGGCGTCTGCTATGATGTTGTCAGAACCTTTGATGTAAAAGATCTCAAGGTTGAAATTCTGCAGATATAAAGCCCATCGTAGAAGCCGTTGATTGTTGAATTGGGCTTGCTGCAGGAAGCGTAGGGGATTGTGGTCCGAGTAGATGGTGGTAGACCGAGCACCTTGCAGGTATGATTCAAAGTGCTGCAAGTTCAGGACGATGGAGAGTAGCTCCTTTTCGATCGTGCTGTAATTCTTCTGGTGTGTTTTTAGCTTGTAGCTGTAGTAGCTAACAGGTAAAACATCCTCGCCTCGCTGTTGCATCAGGACGCCTCCGATGCCGGTACCACTGGCGTCGACATGGAGGATGAAAGGCTTCGTGATATCTGGCGAGGCGAGAATAGGATTAGAACAGAGCAGGAATTTAAGTTGTTCAAAAGCAATGGTCTGCTGAATGGTCCAATTAGACCGTTGCTTGGGGCTGGTTAAATTGATCAAAGGTGTCGCCACTGTACTAAAATTCTTCACAAACCTACGGTAGTAGGAGGCGAGACCAAGGAAGCGCAGGAGCGGCTTCCTGGTGGTAGGCAGTGTGTAATACTGGATGGCTTGAGTGTGTATGTTTAACGGAGCTATGCTGCCACTCCCTATCTCATGACCAAGATAACGCACTTTACCTTTAGCAAAGGTGGACTTGCTCAAATTGATGGTAAGGCCAGCTGTCAGGAGCTTGGCAAACAATCGTTGCAGCTGGAGCAGATGTTCGCTCCAGGTGTTAGTTGCCACAACGATGTCATCCAAGTAGGCGTAGGTGTTATCTAAGCCCTGGATGACGCAGTTGACAGCTCGCTGGAAGGTGGCCGGGGCATTACATAGTCCAAATGGAAGGCGTTCATATCTGTAAAGGCCAAAGGGAGTGGTAAAGGCAGATATTTCCTTAGCTCGCTCTGTCAAACATACTTGGTAGTATCCCTTGAGTAAGTCTAACTTTGATAGATACCGAGCATTACCAATGGCGTCAAGGATGTCATCTATTCTAGGTAATGGATAAGCATCCTTGATAGTCACAAGATTCAATTTTCGGTAATCAGTACACAACCTCACTTTACCTTGCGGTTTCGGCACCAAGATGCAGGGTGAGGCCCAAGAGGACTCACAAGGGGTGGCCAGCCCATGATCCAGGAGGTACTGTACTTCAGCACGCATAACTTACTTTTGGCTTGGGCTGATTCTGTAGAAAGGTTGACGAATCGGCCGGGTGTCAGGGAGCAGCTGGATGTCGTGCTGAACCACATTACACTCCTGTGGATCATCGCTGAACAACTTCTGATGTTCCTTGAAGATTCTGATGAGAGGAGCACTATTACTGTCCTGCAAATACGTATGAAGATCATTAAGGATTTCCGAGTTGGAAGGCACTGACTAGTGTTAGTGCTTACGGGAGGAGAAGCAGGGAAGGTTTCACTGTGGAGGTATGGACTTTTAAAGGTAGATAACGATACCAACACAGTGGGGGGAGTACCTTGATACTGCTTCAGGAGGTTGACTTGGCACAACTGGGTCTTCCGCCGCCTATCTGGAGTCTCAAGAACGTAGTTGTGATTGTTCCTGCACTCCTTGATGCGGTAAGGTTCTGAAAACTTATTTTGCAATGGAAAACCTGGGATAGGAAAATATGCCAACACGAAGTCTCCTGGTTTAAATTTCCTTAGGTTGCTGCGTTGGTCAAAATTAGTCTTCATCCTCTCCTGAGCTTTCAATAGATTGTCATTAGCAAATTTACGTACTCTCTCTCTAGAATGTGTTTTAAGTTTTGAAGAAACTTGGGCACATTCTGAGCGTCACTGAAGGTGGCATTACGTAGAGAGTCTTTGAAAGCTTTGAGAGGAGTACAGAACTTACATCCGTAGAGCATCTCATAAGGAGATACTCCTAGAGACTCATTGGGGAGACTTCTGAAAATGCACATAATGAGGTCAAGTTGTTTATCCCAGTCCTTCAAGGTTTCATTGCAAAATTTCTTTAGGAGTGCTTTAATAGTCTGATGACTACGTTCAAGAGAACCCTGTGAAGCAGGATGATAGGGGCTGGACAGTACCTGTGTGATGTTGAACTCTTCCAGTGTCTTCTTGAAGAGATCACTGGTGAAGTTGGTGCCACAGCCACTTTGAACCTCTCTTGGAAATCCATATTGAGTGAAGATCTTCATTAGTTTTTTCACCACAGTAGCAGCCGTAATGTTCTTTACTTGAACTGCTATGGGGAATCTCGTGGTAGGACACATGATAGTTAGTATATAGGCGTTGCCACAACTGGTCCGGGGTAAAGGACCAACACAGTCTATGATGAGTCTGTGGAAAGGTTCCGCAGGCACCTGAATAGGAGTCAATGGGGCCTGGGGAATAGTGATGTTAGGTTTACCTGCCATCTGAAATGTATGACACTGTTGCACGTACTTTTTGACGTCCTTAATCATACCTGGCCAGCAGTAGTCTTGTCTGATTCCGTGGTAGGTTTTGTTAAAACCATAGTGAGAAAGAGCTCCGTGAGCCAGGTGTAGAATATCGGGCCGTAGGCTTGTGGGAATCACTACTTGTTCGAAATTTGCCCAATCGTCGTCCTCCCTCAGCTTACTGGGTCTGTACCTGCGGTAGAGCAACTGATTCTCTAGGAAGAACCCAGGGATACTGTCAAGTTGAGTCTCAGCCTGGAAGAATAATGGTGTTAAGGATTGATCTTCCCACTGTAACTTACGGAACTCCAAACGGGTAAGATTCGGTGGTAGATTCTGAGGGTCTTAAGGGACAGGGGTAGCAGTAGAGTCAGCTGGTTGCGGTCGTGCAGCTTGTGCACGGGTGGTCACCAAAACCGGAGGAGAAACTTCATCACTTTCTTGGACCTCTGCTGGAACATACTCAAAGATGGGATTGTCCACTACAGAGTTACACACCTGGGGTTTGTCCATGATGATCAGGTTGGACAGTTGCAGATCTTCTGCCAAGTCGTTGCCCAGGAGAAGTTGCACTCCAGACATGGGAAAAGACTTCTCCCTAATGGCGACTTGGACTTCACCGGTCACAAAAGGAAAATCCACGTGGACTCTGGCGAGTGAAAACTGAGTGGTAGCAGTGAGGTCAGTGATAAGGACGGTTTCCCCGGTGTAGGTGATGTTAGGCACAGACGATTTCAATATTATGGACTGAAGAGCCGCTGTGTCCCTCAAGATCTTCAATTTGAAACGTCCCTCCGAATCTTTACCGTTGGTAGAGACAGTTCCAGGATACAGGTGTTTGCTGAAGAGAGAAAGATCATTAATAGGAACACCAACATTCATCACAGGCTTACCGGACTTAGGAGGAGTCGGTTTGGGTTTAGTAGTTTCATTGCCTTTGTATTGGGCTTTCCCACATCTATCTATGGTATGTCCATAGAGTTTGCAATACTTACAATACAATTGAGAGCTTGCTTGATCTGTACCTACTTTATCATAACTATACCAAGACTTCTTCCTGGGAGGTGGTGATGGTGTAAGCCGGTGGATGAGGCTGTAGGTGTCAGCTGACTTCGCACATTTGATGTAGTCGGTTTCTTCTTTATCTGCTAAATATAAACGGACGGAAGGGGGAACACGTCTCAAGAATTCCTCAACTAGCATGAGGTTGACAAGTTCTGAAAATGTAGAGACATGTGCTGCTTCTAGTTTTTTCATGAAATATCTTTTCTTGGTATTGGCAAATTCTAGAAAGGTGGTGGTACTTGCCTTTAGATGATCACGAAATTTTCGTCTGTAGCTTTCGGTGGAGAGAAGGTAGGCGTCCAGAACTGCTTGCTTCAGGGTCTGGTAGTCATTCTCAGATGCTAAGGTACTGAGAGTAACCGAAGCTCTACCTGTAAGATGCACTCTGAGAAGGGTAGACCATTGATCTGCAGGCCAGCTAAGTTTATTAGCTAGGGTCTCAAAAGTGGTGAAAAAGACATCAATCTCTGTCTCAACGAATGGTGGCATTAACTTACTTGCATGGGAGACATTGAAACTTACTGGAAGACTAGCGGTAGCTTATTGGCGCTGAGTGTGGTGTGTAGTTTCCAACGTGAGTTTTCGTTGACGACATTCTATAGCCTTATCAGCTTGCTGTTTGTCATGCTCGGGTTGTATCTCTAGGTGGCGATGTTTTGCTTCAAGCTGTATTCGCTCCCGCTCTCTGAATAGGGCCATCTCACGTTCTTGCTCTTCTTTCCTCATTGCAGCTTTTCTTTCCCTCATCTGGAGGGCTTCCTTCGCCTGTTCAACCTCTCTTTCTCTCATGTGGAGAGCTTCTTGCTGTTGCTCCCGCTCGAGTTTTGCAAGTTCGCACTTGAGTTTTATAGTTGCCAGATCATGTTTATCTGCAATAGAATAAGTTTCGTGAGTTTCAGAGTCAATCTTCCCTTCATCTAAGAGGTGATCCAATATTAAGTTATGCAATTCATTTTTGTTGGCTCCATGGGGAACATCTAGTTGATACTCTTGTGCAAGAGTTTGTAATTCGGTCCTCTTGGCACGACTTAAGGTTCCTATTTCACCTGCTGGAACATTACGAAAAGCTGGGAGACGAAACATGGTGAAAAATAGCAAATAAATGTACAACGAATACTTGTGATATGGTAAGTGTGAGTAACAGGATAACGTGGCCACTGGTAACTATCCTGTGGAATTTAATATTTAACAATTAATGTTAATTTTAGAATGGAAAATGATTAGTCAATCAAAAGCGCAGGAAATCTTGTACCCGGTACTCAATGTAAGAGAATAAGGGCAAGAAAATCCTACTAAATAAATGAAACTGAGTTTCTAAAACAAATGAAACATTTAATTGATCCAAAAGTGAATAAGGTAGTCCAAGAATGTAGGCATACCTTGCCGAGTCTCTATAGGACAGAAGCAAGGGTTTTCCCACTAAATGAAATATGATACTTACAGAATTAGCGAACTTTGTGCTCTGAAAAAAGAAAGCTAATTCCCTACCTAAGTAAATATCATCATCTCTGACCGACGTGTAGGGGTGCGAGTGTCAACTGGTGACGAGAACTGCTGCTGAGGTCCCAACTCAGCAACGTAGTCCGTGCTAGAGGAACTATGGCACTCGTTATCCTCCTTCGGTCGGATTGCAGAAGATAGGGTGCTTTGACCCGAAGACAAACCAAAGTACCAGGGTACCCAAAATGATGACCTGTCTGAGATTGAGAAATATCCTAGGGACAACAGGTGGTAAATACGAGTAATATCACGGAGGGAGAGATGACCAATTAAGAGAATGACTGTGGCTTACAGTCACCACGTAATACAAAGTTATCCAACACTCACTATATGCTACTCTCGGAATGCACAATACATACAGCACCATATAAATATTAAAAGTAATGAAAATATTGAAAAGCAACTATATCAAAGCCAAGTACGCTTACCACAAATTGACGTTCTGGTACTAGTACCTGAGTGAAGCTCCGTGGACAGACCCCCATTAAATGTGACGGGAAAGTGTTGGAGTGTAGATGTTCAGCAGTCCTCCAATGGCTGGTGTCAATGCCTGGTCACACTTACAAAAAAAAGATAGACTGCTTGCCTGTTTGTCTGTCTGTGGTAAAGTAAGGGAAGACACGCAAAACACAAAGTATGAACAATGAAACTTTAATTAATAAACAAATTGTAAACAAAGATAATTCCTTGGCAATGTACAGTGCAAAAAAACAAGTCAAAAACAATATAACATAAATGAATAATAGGGATGAAGTTACTCTACAATAATAATAAAGTTAAAGGTGAAAAATAATTAGGTGCTGAGAATATGGCGCTAGCTGCGAGACATCCAGCTGATACAGCAATACCAGTTAGTTTTTCACTGCTTGAGAGCACAAGGAAATTCTGACTTCAATGACTGGACCAAGCCCAGACATCGACTCAGGTAAAGGGCGCTGAGGTGCAATGTGCAGGTGTGCAGTCGGCGAGTCACCAATCAGGAGCAGGCAGGCTGGGAAGGGTAGTTGGATGGTTGATGACGAGCTGGCGTGGAGGGAGCGGAGTAGAGGGCTGAGTCTTGGATACGTTTTGCCTCCTGGTCAAAACATTTTGTGTTACTGGGAGACGTATCTTGATTGTAGCATCTTAATCTTGAATAATAAATGTAACTTCATGTAGAGACGAGCAGGCTCAATCTCTCTTGAAAGAGATTATCGTCACAATATATATATATTAGTATATTTTAGTAGCAGTCTTTCCTGTAGACATATATTATTAAATATGACCGAACAAGTAAGATTAATAATTCTAACACGAATTTTTTCAATATTTCTTATGTTTCTTTTCACTGTCGATGGTAATTGAAAAATCAATTCTCCAAAATTCATTTTTATTTCTAGTCTGACGCAACACATGAACGCATTTCATAATAACTTATTACATTTTGAAAGACTTTAGTTTACACACACACAACTATAACCTGCAAACATTAAACAGAGTTTAAACAGCGTTAATTTTATACCTGCATTTGGGTGAGGTGATATGTTACAACAGTTTTGGATGAGGTGAAAACAAACTTTCAACACAAGACAGAACACGAAACAATGGGTATAACATTGGGTAAGTTAAAGGGAAGAATGGAAGTAACTGCAGAGGGCCTATTGTCCCATATTTCCTGATGCTTCTATATTGATGTGAAGTCTTGAAGTGGGTAGAATATAGTTGTGCATTAATTAGCTGTTGATTGCTGGTACTGACTTCTTATTGTGTAGTGCCTCGCAGATATCAAGCCACCTGCTATCGCTGTATATATCGATGATTTCCGTTTTTTTTGTTAAGACTTCTCTGGTGATGGTCTGGTTGTGGAAAGAGATTATATGTTCCTTAATGGAGCCCTGTTGCTTATGCATCGTTAATCGCCTGGAAAGAGATGTTGTTGTCTTGCCTACATACTGAGTTCTTTGAGGCTTACAGGCCTCACGTGGGCATTTGAAGGCATAGACGACATTTGTCTCTTTTAAAGCGTTCTGCTTTGTGTCTGGAGAGTTTCTCATGAGTAGGCAGGCCGTTTTCTTGGTTTTATAGTAAATCGTCAATTGTATCTTCTGATTTTTGTCTGTATGGATAACGTTTAACATACATGTCTCCTTGTGGACTGATGAAAGGGGCTTCCTTTGTACATGCTTCGAGAAGACTTTTCAAGGGTGGCTCAGGTATGTCTAATTTGGGGGTGCCCTCGTCTCTGTATACGCTGTCCAGTATCATTCCTATGGTTGTGTCGACTGGGACGTTGGTAAATAGGGATTCGATGTCCAGGGAAGCAAAGATTCCATCGGGTTAATTAATCAAATTAATTAATTCCAATTAATCAAATCATAGATTTGATTAATTCTAGGAAATCTGCTGATGATTGTAGACTATACTTGCTTGGAGTGTATGGAGTTAGGAGTTCGTTAAGTCTTTTTGCCAGGTTTTAGGTTGGAGTTGGTATTTGGCTGATTATTGGCGCGGTAATCTAATAATCAGCAAAATACCAACTCCAACCTAAAACCTGGCAATATATATATATATATATATATATATATATATATATATATATATATATATATATATATATATATATATATATATATATATATAAAACTTTTACATTTTCAAAGACTTTAGTTTACAAATACACAACTGAATAGAACTTACACATCTCCGGTTTTGTTTATATCTACATTTGAGTGAGGTGGATGGGGTGAGGTGGCATTAATAGGGTATTAATTTCATCAACACAAGACAGAACAAGAGGTGGCATTAATAGGGTATTAATTTCATCAACACAAGACAGAACACGAAACAATAGGTATTGAAATGGAAGTGATTGTAGAAAGCCTATTGGTCCATATTTCTTGATGCTTCTATATTGGAGCGGAGTCTTGAGGTGGGTAGAATATAGTTGTGCATTAATTGGCTGTTGATTGCTGGTGTTGACTTCTTAATGTGTAGTGCCTCACAAACATCAAGCCGCCTGCTATCGCTGTATCTATCGATGATTTCTGTGTTGTTTACTAGGATTTCTCTGGCGATGGTTTGGTTGTGGGAAGAGATTATATGTTCCTTAATGGAGCCCTGTTGTTTATGCATCGTTAAACGCCTAGAAAGAGATGTTGTTGTCTTGCCTATATACTGGGTTTTTTGGAGCTTACAGTCCCCAAGTGGGCATTTGAAGGCATAGACGACGTTGGTCTCTTTTAAAGCGTTCTGTTTTGTGTCTGGAGAGTTTCTCATGAGTAGGCTGGCCGTTTTTCTGGTTTTATAGTAAATCGTCAGTTGCATCCTCTGATTTTTGTCTGTAGGGATAACGTTTCTATTAACAATATCTTTCAGGACCTTTTCCTCTGTTTTATGAGCTGTGGAAAAGAAGTTCCTGTAAAATAGTCTAATAGGGGGTATAGGTGTTGTGTTAGTTGTCTCTTCAGAGGTTGTATGGCGTTTCACTTTCCTTCTTATGATGTCTTCGACGAAACCATTGGAGAAGCCGTTATTGACTAGGACCTGCCTTACCCTACAGAGTTCTTCGTCGACATGCTTCCATTCTGAGCTGTGGCTTAGAGCACGGTCGACATATGCGTTAACAACACTCCTCTTGTACTTGTCTGGGCAGTCGCTGTTGGCATTTAGGCACATTCCTATGTTCGTTTCCTTAGTGTAGACTGCAATGTGGAAACCTCCGCTCTTTTCCATGACTGTTACATCTAGAAAGGGCAGCTTCCCATCCTTTTCCATCTCGTAAGTGAAACGCAGCACGGAACTCTGCTCAAATGCCTCCCTCAGCTCCTGCAGATGTCTGACATCAGGTACCTGTGTAAAAATGTCGTCAACATACCTGCAGTATATGGCCGGTTTCAAGTTCATGTCGACTAAGAACTTTTGCTCGATGGTACCCATGTAGAAGTTTGCAAACAAGACACCTAGAGGAGAACCCATGGCGACCCCATCTACTTGCTTATACATGTGCCCATCCGGGCTCAAGAAGGGTGCCTCTTTAGTACAAGCTTGGAGTAGTTTCCTTAGAATATTTTCGGGTATGTCAAGAGGAGTACAGGCTAGATCACGATACACTCTGTCGGCTATCATCCCGATTGTCTCGTCCACAGGTACGTTGGTAAACAGCGATTCTACGTCCAAAGAGGCTCTTATCCCTGTGGCCCGTGTGCCCTGCAGTAAGTCAACAAATTCCTTTGGAGACTTCAGGCTGAAGGCGCAAGGAACATAAGGAGTCAGCAGGTCGTTGAGTCGCTTCGCCAGTCTGTACGTGGGTGTGGGTATCTGGCTAATGATTGGCCGAAGTGGGTTTCCAGGCTTGTGTGTCATGACATTTCAGGCTTGACATGTCCTGACAGAATGAAATCAAAGACAACAAAACGCAACTACTTCATGCTACAAACGAGTGGAGAAATATATATATATATATATATATATATATATATATATATATATATATATATATATATATATATATATATATATATGTCGTACCTAGTAGGCAGAATGCACTTCTCAGCCTACTATGCAAGGCCCGATTTGCCTAATAAGCAAAGTTTTCATGAATTAATGTATTTTCGACTACCTAACCTAACCTAACCTAACTTTTTCTGCTACCTAACCTATAAAGATAGGTTAGGTTAGGTTAGGTAGGGTTGTTTAGGTTTGGTCATATATCTACGTTAATTTTAACTCCATTAACAAAAAATTGACCTCATACATAATGAAATGGGTAGCTTTATCATTTCATAAGAAAAAAATTAGAGAAAATATATTAATTCATGAAAACTTAGCTTATTAGGCAAATCGGGCCTTGCATAGTAGGCTGAGAAGTGCGTTCTGGCTACTAGGTACGACATATATATATATATATATATATATATATATATATATATATATATATATATATATTATTAAATATGACCGAAAAAGTAAGATTAATAATTTTAACACGAATTTTCTCAATCTTTCGTACATTATGCTTCACTGTTGGAGGTAAATCAAAAATCACTTCTCCAAAATTCATTTTTATTTCTAGTCTGACGCGACACGGGCGCGTTTCGTAAAACTTATTACATTTTCAAAGACTTCACAAATACACAACTGATTAGAACTTGCGTTTCCCTGATTTTATATCTACATTTGAGTGAGGTGGGAAGGGTGATGTGGCATTACATTTGAGTGAGGTGGGAAGGATGATGTGGCATTAACACAAGACAGAACACTAGAGGATATTAATAGGGTATTAAAAGTATCAACACAAGACAGAACAGAAACAATGGGTATTGAATAGAAGTGTTTGTAGAAAGCCTATTGGTCCATATTTCTTGATGCTTCTATATTGGAGCGGAGTCTTGAGGTGGGTAGAATATAGTTGTGCAATAATTGGCTGTTGATTGCTGGTGTTGACTTCTTGATGTGTAGTGCCTCGCAAACGTCAAGCCGCCTGCTATCGCTGTATCTATCGATGATTTCTGTGTTGTTTACTAGGATTTCTCTGGCGATGGTTTGGTTATGGGAAGAGATTATATGTTCCTTAATGGAGCCCTGTTGTTTATGCATCGTTAAACGCCTAGAAAGAGATGTTGTTGTCTTGCCTATATACTGGGTTTTTTGGAGCTTACAGTCCCCAAGTGGGCATTTGAAGGCATAGACGACGTTAGTCTCTTTTAAAGCGTTCTGTTTCGTGTCTGGAGAGTTTCTCATGAGTAGGCTGGCCGTTTTTCTGGTTTTATAGTAAATCGTCAGTTGTATCCTCTGATTTTTGTCTGTAGGGATAACGTTTCTATTAACAATATCTTTCAGGACCCTTTCCTCTGTTTTATGAGCTGTGGAAAAGAAGTTCCTGTAAAATAGTCTAATAGGGGGTATAGGTGTTGTGTTAGTTGTCTCTTCGGAGGTTGCATGGCTTTTCACTTTCCTTCTTATGATGTCTTCGATGAAACCATTGGAGAAGCCGTTATTGACTAGAACCTGCCTTACCCTACAGAGTTCTTCGTCGACTTGCTTCCATTCTGAGCTGTGGCTGAGAGCACGGTCGACGTATGCGTTAACAACACTCCTCTTGTACCTGTCAGGGCAGTCGCTGTTGGCATTTAGGCACATTCCTATGTTTGTTATAGGAACAAACATAGGAATGTGCCTAAATGCCAACAGCGACTGCCCTGACAGGTACAAGAGGAGTGTTGTTAACGCATACGTCGACCGTGCTCTCAGCCACAGCTCAGAATGGAAGCAAGTCGACGAAGAACTCTGTAGGGTAAGGCAGGTTCTAGTCAATAACGGCTTCTCCAATGGTTTCATCGAAGACATCATAAGAAGGAAAGTGAAAAGCCATGCAACCTCCGAAGAGACAACTAACACAACACCTATACCCCCTATTAGACTATTTTACAGGAACTTCTTTTCCACAGCTCATAAAACAGAGGAAAGGGTCCTGAAAGATATTGTTAATAGAAACGTTATCCCTACAGACAAAAATCAGAGGATACAACTGACGATTTACTATAAAACCAGAAAAACGGCCAGCCTACTCATGAGAAACTCTCCAGACACGAAACAGAACGCTTTAAAAGAGACTAACGTCGTCTATGCCTTCAAATGCCCACTTGGGGACTGTAAGCTCCAAAAAACCCAGTATATAGGCAAGACAACAACATCTCTTTCTAGGCGTTTAACGATGCATAAACAACAGGGCTCCATTAAGGAACATATAATCTCTTCCCATAACCAAACCATCGCCAGAGAAATCCTAGTAAACAACACAGAAATCATCGATAGATACAGCGATAGCAGGCGGCTTGACGTTTGCGAGGCACTACACATCAAGAAGTCAACACCAGCAATCAACAGCCAATTATTGCACAACTATATTCTACCCACCTCAAGACTCCGCTCCAATATAGAAGCATCAAGAAATATGGACCAATAGGCTTTCTACAAACACTTCTATTCAATACCCATTGTTTCTGTTCTGTCTTGTGTTGATACTTTTAATACCCTATTAATATCCTCTAGTGTTCTGTCTTGTGTTAATGCCACATCATCCTTCCCACCTCACTCAAATGTAATGCCACCTCACCCTTCCCACCTCACTCAAATGTAGATATAAAATCAGGGAAACGCAAGTTCTAATCAGTTGTGTATTTGTGAAGTCTTTGAAAATGTAATAAGTTTTACGAAACGCGCCCGTGTCGCGTCAGACTAGAAATAAAAATGAATTTTGGAGAAGTGATTTTTGATTTACCTCCAACAGTGAAGCATAATGTACGAAAGATTGAGAAAATTCGTGTTAAAATTATTAATCTTACTTTTTCGGTCATATTTAATAATATATGTCTACAGGAAAGACTGCTACCAAAATATACTAATATATATATATATATATATATATATATATATATATTATATATATATATATATATATATATATATATATATATATATATATATATATATATATATATATATTTATATATTATTAAATATGACCGAAAAAGTAAGATTAATAATTCTAACACGAATTTTCTCAATCTTTCGTACATTTCTTTTCACTGTTGGAGGTAAATCAAAAATCAATTCTCCAAAATTCATTTTTATTTCTAGTCTGACGCGACACGAGCGCGTTTCGTAAAACTTATTACATTTTCAAAGACTTTAGTTTACACATACACAACTGAATAGAACTTACACATCTCCGATTTGTTTATATCTACATTTGAGTGAGGTGGATGGGGTGAAGTGGTAATAATAGGGTATTAAATTCATCAACACAAGACAGAACACGAAACAATGGGTATTGAATGGAAGTGATTGTAGAAAGCTTATTGGTCCATATTTCTTGATGCTTCTATATTGGAGCGGAGTCTTGAGGTGGGTAGAACATAGTTGTGCATTAATTGGCTGTTGATTGCTGGTGTTGACTTTTTAATGTGTAGTGCCTCGCAAACGTCAAGCCGTCTGCTATCGCTGTATCTATCGATGATTTCTGTGTTGTTTACTAGGATTTCTCTGGCGATGGTTTGGTTGTGGGAAGAGATTATATGTTCCTTAATGGAGCCCTGTTGCTTATGCATCGTTAAACGCCTAGAAAGAGATGTTGTTGTCTTGCCTATATACTGGGTTTTTTGGAGCTTACAGTCCCCAAGAGGGCATTTGAAGGCATAGACGACGTTGGTCTCTTTTAAAGCGTTCTGCTTTGTGTCTGGAGAGTTTCTCATGAATAGGCTGGCCGTTTTACTGGTTTTATAGTAAATCGTCAGTTGTATCCTCTGATTTTTGTCTGTAGGGATAACGTCAATCACTTCCATTCAATACCCATTGTTTCGTGTTCTGTCTTGTGTTGATGAATTTAATACCCTACTAATACCACCTCACCCCATCCACCTCACTCAAATGTAAATATAAACAAATCGGAGATGTGTAAGTTCTATTCAGTTGTGTATGTGTAAACTAAAGTCTTTGAAAATGTAATATGTTTTACGAAACGCGCTCAAGTGTCGCGTCAGACTAGAAATAAAAATGAATTTTGGAGAATTGATTTTTGAATTACCACCAACAGTGAAAATGAATGTACGAAAGATCGAGAAAATTCGTGTTAGAATTATTAATCTTACTTTTTCGGTCATATTTAATAATATATGTCTACAGGAAAGACTGCTACCAAAATATATTAATATATATATATATATATATATTAATATATATATATATATATATATATATATATATATATATATATATATATATATATATATATATATATAATTATTAAATATGGCCGAAAAAGTAAGATTAATAATTCTAACACGAATTTTCTCAATATTTCTTATGGTTCTTTTCACTGTCGATGGTAATTGAAAAATCAGCTGTCCAAAATTCATTTTTATTTCTAGTCTGACGCAACACTTGAACGCCTTTCATAATAACTTATATATATATATATATATATATATATATATATATATATATATATATATATATATATATATATATATATGCGGAAAATCCACAGAGAAATATGAAATGAGGTGAACGTTTCGGCTTTGTTAAAGCCTTTGTCAACACCAGACTGACTAAGGAGAAGGGAGAAGGGGGAGGATATATAGGCCGACACCTGACCAACCCATCCCTAGGGTTGGTCAGGTGTAATTAACCAAAAATTGGTATAGCTTTTGAATTTGATTGAGTCTGCTCTAATCAGTCAGTGTCCAAATCTTCTTAATGTTAGTACTGGAATGTACAAACTTGATCCATTTTTAAGTTATAATATTGCACAACAGTTTAAGAAACAACTCTGATAGAGAGGCTTACAATGTCTCATTATAATTGTATATTCATATATTGTGTGTTCATGAGGCTTTTCTTTAATCTTTCATCCTTATTCTCTGACCGCTTAATCCTCTTTGACCATTTTAAGCTAAGCTATACCTGTTTTTGGTTAATTACACCTGACCAACCCTTGGGATGGGTTGGTCAGGTGTCGGCCTATATATCCTCCCCCTTCTCCCTTCTCCTTAGTCAGTCTGGTGTTGACAAAGGCTTTAACAAAGCCGAAACGTTCACCTCATTTCATATTTCTCTGTGGATTTTCAGCATAAAATGATCAGTGTTTTGTGATCGTCAATTGCATATATATATATATATATATATATATATTTTGTGACGATAATCTTTTTCAAGAGAGATTGTGCCTGCTCTTCTCTACATAAAGTTACGTATATTATACAACAATAAGATGCTACCTTCAAGATACGTCTACCAGTAGCACAAAACGTTTTGACCAGGAGGCAAACATACCCATGACTCCCCCCCCCCTACTCCACACTCCCTCCATGCCGGCTCCATCATCAACCAGCAAACTACCATTCCCAGCTTGCCTGCTTCTGATTGGTGACTTGCCGACTGCACACCTGCACCTCTGCACCTCAGCACCCTCTACAAGTCGATGTCTGGGCTTGAACCAGCCATTGAAGTCAGAATATCCTTGTGTTCTCAAGCCGTGAACAACTAACTGATATACGCTATCAGGTGGATGTTTCTCAGCTAGTGCTATATTCTCAGCACCTGTTTAATCACTTTGTCTTTATATTGTAGAGTAACGTCATCCCTATTCTTCATTTATGTTAGATGTTTTTGACTTGTTTGTTTGCACTGTACATAGAGAAGAGATTGTCTTTGTTTTTAATTTGTTTTCTATAATAATTAAAGTTTCATTGTTCATACTATGTGTTTTGCGTGTTTTCCCTTACTTTACCACAGACAAACAGCCAAGCAATCTATCTTTTTTTTGTAAGTGTGACTAGGCATTTACACCAGCCATTAGGAGGACTGCCGAACATCAACACTCCTACACTTTCCCGTCCCTATATATATATATATATATATATATATATATATATATATATATATATATATATATATATAATATGTAGTGCTTGTATTATATTTATATAATAGTATATAAATTTATTTTGTTAATATTATTGAGACCAATATTGGACGGAGTAACATTGAACAAGAACTCTAAAAAAAATTGCGAAATAATATTTTTGTAAATGTTTTCCCCCTCGCCCCCTCCCCCCCCCCCTCGCTCGCCGTATTACATAACGAGAGATGTGTTGGGTTGAAAAGGTCCAGGTGAAAAGATTGTGTGTGTGTGGGTGCAGCTTTAAGAAGGAGTTGAGAGGCATTGAGGTCGACGTTATGCTGCTGCTGCTCCGTGGTGTTGCGGGGCAGACCTGTTTAACTATGAGTGTATGGAGAGTATTGTGATATTGTTGGGTGAGGGCTTGTGTGTGTGTGTGTATTTACTATTTGTGCCTGCAGAACCCAGCTATTAGCTCTTAGACCCCGCCTATCTCACCAATCTATTTTTCCTATATTATATCTACTACATATATTATTTTCAAACACACCACACACTCATACGCAGGAAGGAGCCCGTAGCAGCTGTCTAACTCCCAGGTACCTATTTACTGCTAGGTGAACAGGCTCATTAGGGTGAAAGAATATTTTGCCAATTTGTTTCCCCCGCCACTGGGAATCGAACCTAGGCTATTACGACTACAACCCCCGAGCGCTATCAACTCAGCCGCGAGTCCCCGGTGTGTGTGTCGGGGGGAGGGGGGGGGGGGAAGAGGGGGTACTCAACTATTTGGCTTGTAGAATCGAGTTCTTGCTCTTGGACCCTTTTTCCCCAGTCGCCGGTTGGTCAGATCAATGTCTCCTGACCTATTTTCCTATCACATCTACTTTTAAAATTAAGAATGCCTCTACAACCTGCTCCTTCGGTTATTTACATTTCCCCATTACACTTAAAGGTAAACTTCCGAACATCTTTGTGACTCATCTGAGTCTCAGCTTCCATTTTTGTCCCAGTGTTCTATTGGTATTCATTGTGAGCATTCTCCCTTTTACCACACTGTCTATCCCACCTAAGTTTAATACGTTTATCTGGGCTGCATGCCGGGGATGTGTATGATCGAGAGAAATATGTAGATAGGGTAGAGAGAAATATGTAGTAGATATGCTAGAGAGAAATATGTACTAGATACGGTTGAGAGAAATGTGTAGTTGATATGGTAGAAGAAACATGGGTTGCAAGTCAGTACATTAGACAGCCGTTGCCTCTGATGCCTTGTCATACCGTCTGGTCGTTGTCTTTCGTGTGTACTGTCATCGTCATTTCAAACAAGGTTTGTAACTTTGTATCGTTTAACTGGTTTCGGACCCCAGACTCCAAAGGTTTCTGAAACGACTTCCAATGTATTATTAACTTCAGTTGGTCCCAATCCTTCGTCTAGTGTGTCTGGCAAGCTCTGCCATATAACGAAGTGTTAACCAGACCACACACTAGAAGTTGAAGGGACGACGACGTTTCAGTCCGTCCTGGACCATTCTCAAGTCGATTGTCCAGGTCCAGGACGGACCGAAACGTCGTCGTCCCTTCAACTTCTAGTGTGTGGTCTGGTCAACATACTTCAGCCACGTTATTGTGACTCATCGCCTGCAACGAAGTGTTACATTCGATTTTCATATTTGTTCTTGGATTTAAGCAGTTAATTCTAGAGTGTTTGGTGGGAAGTCTGTAAGAGCCTGTGTGTTAAACATCTGTAATCCCTACATTACTCCAGAGACAGTGTTAAGTAAATCTCTCTCGCTTTCTCTGTAAATTTTATAGCCAATAATATCGTGTATCGTTTATTGCGCCATCCTCAGAGTTTCTTCTTCTCACACTGTATCTCGAAGGATTTGTCTATCCCCTCGATGATCTATCCTCCAAGCCTTTAATTTAATTTAGCTTTTCACCCGGCGGCCTGGAAGATAAATTTGTTACCACCATCTTGTCTGAAGCTTAAAATTTCACCACTTTTTCCATCATGTTTTAACTCTTATTTTACCAACTCCATCTGCGAGTTGGTAAAACCACGAACACTTTTTGACATTCCTTACCGAACTCTGATATAGAAAGTTCTCCATTGATCACGGACGTGTACAAGTCACTTAACACCCTCACCAGTCACTACACCCACCAGCGGTAACAGTCACCTCTGCTCTCATCCACACCCTCACCACTCACTACACCCACCAGCAGCACCAGTCATCTCTGCTCTCCTCAACACCCTCACCAGTCACTTCACCCACTGGTAAAGACAGTCACCTCTGCTCTTATCAACACCATTCCAGTCACTAAACCCACCTGCAGTGACAGTCACCTCTGCTCTCCTCAACACCCTCACCAGTCACTACACCCACCAGCAGTGCCAGTTCTGCTCTCCTCAACACCCCTCACCACTCACTACACCCACCAGCAGCACCAGTCACTACACCCACCAGCAGCGACAGTCATCTCTGCTCTCGTCAACACCCTCACCAGTCACTACACCCACCATCAGCACCAGTCACCTCTCCTCTCATCACCGCTGCTACCATCAGATATTCAAAAATAATCCTGCATCAAACAGCACAGTTTGATGCTTGCCACATTTTCGACTCCAGCAAATATTGTAACTACAAGGAGCTTTTTAGTTTGCTATACCTCCATCGTTGTCCGTAATTGCCACCCTTTGTTGTTATAGAATTATCGTACATGTCCATTGTGCCACATTGTGTGTCTCTGGGAGCAAGTTTACAGTTGTTTACTATATACTTACATGTTTAAAAAAAAGTCACTTGTTTGCCACTAATACAGGTACTCTCTTCACCAGACCTGTCAACAATGACCTCCTGTTTAGTCCTCCACGAAAACTGACCGGCCAGTTTACTTCTGGTTCGCTAGGCAGCTTGACACCACTTTCTGGACATTGTTCAACCCACACATGCGCCTCCACACACCCAGTACACACAAGGACGGAACCCAGGAATCGTTCACCCAGGGGCCCCCTAATGCCCTTACACCTTCGACTCCCGAGATTCAATGCATTGCGACCCCTCCCCCCATCCCCCAGTCCACGACAAACCTGCCTTACCCAGATACATTGTGTCTGCTGACGATGTCACCCCCGGGCGGTGACAACGTCCGGGACCTGACATCATAATACAGCGACAATAGAAACAGAAGGAAATTGTTACGTACCTTAAAGATTGGTGGAGTTGTGTCACGTAATGAGCTGTTTATGTTAACTTACCTGAAAAGGCATGAAGACTAATTAGTAATTTTTAAACTAATTTGACCACATGAATAATTATATTCTAATCCACATATATAAGCAGCGAAGGTATATGTGATATTTGAGCATCGAAGTGATCTTACCTTAACTTGAAGGTCGACAAGATTGGAGTACAGTGATTCAAGGCACTGGAGTCCTCTTCATGAAGGACGAGGGGGCTGGAGTACTCGTCATGAAGGATGAGGGGGCTGGAGTACTCGTCATGAAGGACGAGGGGGTGGAGTATTCGTCATTAAGGATGAGGGGGCTGGAGTACTCGTCATGAATGACGAAGGGGATGGAGTACTCGTCATGAAGGAGTTAAGGCGTTTCGTCGTCTAATATTTCCTGTAAAACACTAAACTATCAGTAGTCAACACTTCGCCCCGTACAGCAGTAGCGCCGTTTTCTGTGTTAGTTTCCCGCACATAACTCAATGTAAACTACAGTACACTTTTTGGACATTGTCCGGCCAGGATCTAATAACTAGGGTACCTATACCCTTTAAAACATTACAATTGTACTGTACACAATAAGGCATTAACAGTGCAACGTCTGGTCACTTAATTAATCACTTTCACTAAACACTTGTTTCTATTACCCATCATTAGCGGTGAATTTTTAAGATTTTTTTTTCGTGTCCGTCACACTCAGCACAGCCCAGCCCAGAACAGCACAGCCCAGCCCAGCGCCGCTCAGTGTAACACAGCACACTACAGCCCAGCACAGCTCAGCGCAGCACAGAACAGCACAGCACAACCAAGCACAACACAGCACACCATAGCACACCACAGCCCAGCACAGGACAGCCTAGCAGAGCACAGCCTAGCACAGCACATCCTAGCTCAGCCCAGCGCAGCACAGCACACCACAGCCCAGCCCAGCCCAGTGCAGCGCAGCACAGCACACCACCCCATACCACAGTCCAGCACAACACAGCCCAGCCCAGCACAGCACACCACAGCCCAGCACAGCACTGCACAGCCTAGCAAAGCACAGCCTAGCACAGCACAGCCTAGCACAGCACAGCCCAGCTAAGCGCAGCACAGCACACCACAGCACAGCCCAGTGCAGCACAGCCCAGCGCAGCTCACCGCAGCACACCAAAGCACAGCCCAGCACAGCTCAGCGCAGCACAACATAGCACAGCCCACAACACAGCACAGCCCAGCACAGCACAGCCCATCCCAGCCCAGCACAGCACAGCCCAGCACAGCACACTATAGCACACCACAGCAGAGCACAGCCTAGCAAAGCACAGCCTAGCACAGCACAGCCCAGCTCAACCCAGCGCAGCACAGCACACCACAACACAGCCCAGCCCAGTGCAGCGCAGCACACCACAGCCCAGCACAACACAGCACAGCCCAGCACACTACAGCCCAGCACAGCACACCACAGCCCAGCACAGCACAGCCTAGGAAAGCACAGCCTAGCACAGTACAGCCCAGCTAAGCGCAGCACAGCGCAGGGTAGCACAGCCCAGCACAGCACAGCACATCCCAGCACAGCACTCACTGACCACATATAATGACTTAGAGCTCTCACAATACATCCTTAGGCGGTGTTGGTTAACCGCCTGAGGTGGACCACTTTATTATTAATTTAATTTATTAATATAAATTAGGATTATATATATATAATAATATAGGATTATATATATGTTAGGATTTATTAATATAAATCAATATTAAACGACTCACAACTGATTTCGTCCGATCACTTCCGGAACAAGTGCTTCGCTGACAAGTTTTGTTCGAACCACAACGCTATAAATGCTTCTCCCACGTACTACAAATACAAATAATCGCCAACAGAACCTAAAACCTAACCTAACATATGCCCATATATGCACAATTTGCCAATATATTATAATATTAATTTACATTTGAGAAGATTCCCGTTTTGAATGACGAGCATGTTAAAATTTATGAATGCGTCTGTGGGTCGACTGCAACCCGTCCTCGACTCAAGTCCATTACATTCAGCGATCAACCCCACAGACGCATTCATCAATTTTAACATGCTGTTCATTCAAAACGGGAATTTTCGCAAGTATAAATTAATATTATAATATATTAGCATATTGTGTATATATAGGCATAGGATAGGTTAGGTTAGGTGTTTAGGTTCTGTTGGCGATTATTTGTATTTGTAGTACGTGGGTGAAGCATTTATAGCGTTGTGATTCGAACAAAATTCGTCAGTGAAGCACTTGTTCCGGATATGTTCGAACGTCAGCAGTTGTGATTCGTGTGTAAAACGCTTTTCAAGTGATTCCATGCACCTGCCAAACCCCCTGTTTATTACAGGGGGTTTGGCGGGTGCATGGAATCACTTTTGGATCTTTGTTTGGAGGACGGGCTGGTCGACTGCTGGGTGTAATGGATTTGAGTCGAGGACGGGTTGAACAGCCCGTCCTCACAAACATAGACCAAAGACCAAGCTCATTAATCTAGCCGTCAAACTCCCTGTTTAAGGATGTAAAACACTTTACATAAACAAAACACAGCAATAGTGTTTTTTTTCTGTTCAAATCGCACCTGAAAATGCTACACCCAATAATTTCCAATAGATCCTAAACACTACAACATGCCCTAATCTAGACTTACCTATACAGCAAGTTCTGGCAAATTTGAGAAAACGTCGACAACGTTCACGATGCGTTAAAGTTAATAAATACGTCACTGTGGAAGTCGCGGCTTGGACCACCACCGCCTGAGGACGGGTTGTCAGGGCTCAGAGTCATTATGTGAGGTCAGTGAGTGCTATGCTTGGCTGCGCTGTGGTGTGCTGGGCTGTGCTGGGCTGGGCTGGGCTGAGCTGGGCTGGGCTGAGCTGGGCTGTGCTATGCTGGGCTGGGCTGGGCTGTGCTATGCTGGGCTGGGCTGGGCTGGGCTGAGCTGGGCTGGGCTGGGCTGAGCTGGGCTGTGCTATGCTGGGCTGGGCTGTGCTGTGCTGTGCTAGGCTGTACAATGCTAGGCTGTGCTTTGTACGCTGTGCTGTGCTGTGTTATGCCGGAAACAAACGTTTATATGAAAAATTTCACCGCTTCTGATAGATATTAGAAACAAGTTTTAAGTGAAAGTGATATACTGTGACCAGACGTTGCACTGTTAATGCCTGATTGTGTACAGTACAACTGTAGTGTTTTAAAGGGTATAGGTATCCTACTTATTAGATCCTGGCCGGACAATGTCCTAAAAGTGTTTTGTTGTTTACATTGAGTTATATGCGGGAAACTAGCACAGAAAACGGCGCTACTGCTGTACGGGGCGAAGTGTTGTCTACTGATAGTTTAGTGTTTTACAGGAAATATTAGACGACGAAACGCCTTAACTCCTTCATGACGAGTATTTCAGCCCCCTCGTCCTTCATGACGAGTACTCCAGCCCCCTCGTCCTTCATGACGAGTACTCCAGCCCCCTCGTCCTTCATGACGAGTACTCCAGCCCCCTCGTCCTTTATGACGAGTACTCCAGCCCCCTCATCCTCATGACGAGTACTCCAGCCTCCTCTACCTTCATGACGAGTACTCCAGCCCCCCTCTTTCTTCGTGACGAGTACTCCAGCACCTTCTTCCTTCATGACGAGTACTCCAGCCCCCTCGTTCTTCATGACGAGTACCCCAGCCCCCTGTACCTTCATGACGAGCACTCCAGCCCCCTCGTCCTTCATGACGAGTACTCCAGAGCCCTGTTCCTTCATGACGAGTACTCCAGCCCCCTTCGTCCTTCATGACGAGTACTCCAGCCCCCTCATCCTTCATGACGAGGACTCCAGCCCCCCTCGTCCTTCATGACGAGTACTCCAGCCCCCTCATCCTTCATGACAAGGACTCCAGCGCCTTCGTCCCTTGAAACACTGTACTCCAATCTTGTCGACCTTCAAGTTAAAGTAAGATCACTTCGATGCTTAAATGTCACATATACTTTCGCTGCTTATATATGTGGATTAGAATATAATTATTCATGTGGTATATTAGATTTTTAATGTATACAAATTAGTTTAAAAATTACTTATTAGTCTTCATGCCTTTTGAGGTAAGTTAACATAAACAGCCCATCACGTGACACAATCCCACCAATCTTTAAGGTACGTAACAATTTCCTTGTTTCCATTGTCGCTGTATTATGATGTCAGGTCCCGGACGTTGTCACCGCCCGGGGGTGACATCGTCAGCAGACACAATGTATCTGGGTAAGGCAGGTTTATCGTGGACTGGGGGATGGGGGGAGGGGTCGCAATGCATTGAATCTCGGGAGTCGAAGGTGTAAGGGCATTAGGGGGACCCTGGGTGAACGATTCCTGGGTTCCGTCCTGGTGTGTACTGGGTGTGTGGAGGCGCATGTGTGGTTGAACAATGTCCAGAAAGTGGTGTCAAGCTGCCTAGCGAACCAGAAGTAAACTGGCCGATCAGTTCTCGTGGAGGACTAAACAGGAGGTCATTGTTAACAGGTCTGGTGAAGAGAGTACCTTTATTAGTGGTAAACAAGTGACTTTTTTTTAAACATGTAAGTGTATAGTAAACAACTGCAAACTTGCTCCCAGAGACACACAATGTGGCACAATGGACATATACGATAATTCTTCAACACCAAACGGGTGGCAATTACGGACACCGATGGAGGTATAGCAAACTAAAAAGCTCCTTGTAGTTACAATATTTGCTGGAGTCGAAAATGTGGCAAGCATCAAACTGTGCTGTTTGAGGCAGGATTATTTTTGAATATCTGTTGGTAGCAACGGTGATGAGAGCAGAGGTGACTGGTGCTGATGGTGGGTGTAGTGACTGGTGTGTTAAAGAGAGCAGAGGTGACTGGTGCTGCTGGTGGATGTAGTGACTGGGGAGGGTGTTGAGGAGTGCAGAGGTGACTGTCACTGCTGATGGGTGTAGTGAATGGTGAGGGTGTTCAGGAAAGCAAAGGTGACTGGTGCTGCTGGTGGGTGTGTTAACTGGTGAGGGAGTTGAGGAGACCAGAGGTGACTGGTGCTGCTGGTGGGTGTAGTGACTGGTGAGGGTGTTGAGGAGAGCAGAGAAAGGGCTTGTCATTCTTTAGCACCCCAGTGGCTGTTACTATAGCTCCTCTAGTTACTGTTATTATAGCTCCCCAGTAGCTGTTATAATAGCTCCCCCAGTGACTGTCACTATAGCTCCCCAGTGACTGTTACTATAGCTCCCCCAGTGGCTGTTATTATAGCTCCCCAGTAGCTGTTACTATAGCTCCCCAGTAGCTGTTACTATAGCTCCCCCAGTGACTGTTACTATAGCTCCCCCAGGGCCTGTTACTATAGCTCCCCCAGTGACTGTTACTATAGCTCCCCCAGTGACTGTTACTATAGCTCCCCCAGGGGCTGTTACTATAGCTCCCCCATTGGATGTTATTATAGCTCCCCAGTAGCTGTTACTATAGCTCCCCCAGTGACTGTTACTATAGCTCCCCCAGTGACTGTTATTATAGCTCCCCTGTGGCTGTTACTTTAGCTCCGCAGTGACTGTTACTATAGCTCCCCAGTGGCTGTTACTATAGTTCCCCAGTGACTGTCATTACAGCTCCCCCAGTGGATGTTACTATAGCTCCGTAGTGGCTGTTACTATAGCTCCCACAGTGGCTGTTACTATAGCTCCCCAGTGGCTGTTACTATAGCTCCCTCAGTGACTGTTAGTATAGCTCCCCAGTGGTTGTTATTATAGCACCCCTGTGACTGTTACTATAACTCCCCAGTGGCTGTTACTATAGCTCCCCAGAGGCTGTAACTATAGCTCCCCAGTGACTGTTACTATAGCTCCCCAGTGGCTGTTACTATAGCTCCCCAGTGGCTGTCACTATAGCTCCCCAGTGGCTGTTACTATAGCTCCCCAGTGGCTGTTACTATAGCTCCCCAGTGGCTGTCACTATAGCTCCCCAGTGGCTGTTACTATAGCTCCCCAGTGGCTGTCACTATAGCTCCCCAGTGGCTGTCACTATAGCTCCCCAGTGGCTGTTACTATAGCTCCCCAGTGGCTGTCACTATAGCTCCCCAGTGGCTGTCACTATAGCTCCCCAGTGGCTGTTACTATAGCTCCCCTGTGGCTGTTACTATAGCTCCCTAGTGGATGTCACTATAGCTCCCCAGTGGCTGTCACTATAGCTCCCCAGTGACTGTTACTACAGCTCCCCCAGTGGCTGTTACTATAGCTCCCCCAGTGACTCTTACTATAGCTCCCCAGTGACTGTTACTATAGCTCCCCCAGTGGCTGTTACTACAGCTCCCCCAGTGGCTGTTACTATACCTCCCCAGTGACTCTTACTATAGCTCCCCAGTGGCTGTTACTATAGCTCCCAAGTGGCTGTTACTATAGCTCCCCTTTGACTGTTACTATCGCTCCCCAGTGGCTGTTACTATAGCTCCCCTGTGACTGTTACTATAGCTCCCCCAGTGGCTGTTACTATCGCTCCCCAGTGGCTGTTACTATAGCTCCCCTGTGACTGTTACTATAGCTCCCCAGTGACTGTTACTATAGCTCCCCAGTGGCTGTTACTATAGCTCCAAAGTGGTTGTTACTATAGCTCCCCCAGTGGCTGTTACTATAGCTTCCCAGTGACTCTTACCATAGCTCCCCAGTGGCTGTTACTATAGCTCCCCTGTGGCTGTTACTATAGCTCCCCAGTGGCTGTTACTATAGCTCCCTCAGTGACTGTTAGTATAGCTCCCCAGTGGCTGTTATTATAGCACCCCTGTGACTGTTCTTATAACTCCCCAGTGGCTGTTCCTATAGCTCCCCAGTGACTGTTACTATAGCACCCCAGTGACTGTTACTATAGCACCCCAGTGGCTATTACTATAGCTCCCCCAGTGACTCTTACTATAGCTCCCCCAGTGACTCTTACTATAGCTCCCCCAGTGACTCTTACTATAGCTCCCCTGTGGCTGTTACTACAGCTCCCCCAGTGGCTGTTACTATAGCTCCCCCAGTGGCTGTTATTATAGCTCCCAGTGGCTGTTACTATAGCTCCCTCAGTGACTGTTAGTATAGCTCCCCAGTGGTTGTTATTATAGCACCCCTGTGACTGTTACTATAACTCCCCAGTGGCTGTTACTATAGCTCCCCAGAGGCTGTAACTATAGCTCCCCAGTGACTGTTACTATAGCTCCCCAGTGGCTGTTACTATAGCTCCCCAGTGGCTGTCACTATAGCTCCCCAGTGGCTGTTACTATAGCTCCCCAGTGGCTGTTACTATAGCTCCCCAGTGGCTGTCACTATAGCTCCCCAGTGGCTGTTACTATAGCTCCCCAGTGGCTGTCACTATAGCTCCCCAGTGGCTGTCACTATAGCTCCCCAGTGGCTGTTACTATAGCTCCCCAGTGGCTGTCACTATAGCTCCCCAGTGGCTGTCACTATAGCTCCCCAGTGGCTGTTACTATAGCTCCCCTGTGGCTGTTACTATAGCTCCCTAGTGGATGTCACTATAGCTCCCCAGTGGCTGTCACTATAGCTCCCCAGTGACTGTTACTACAGCTCCCCCAGTGGCTGTTACTATAGCTCCCCCAGTGACTCTTACTATAGCTCCCCAGTGACTGTTACTATAGCTCCCCCAGTGGCTGTTACTACAGCTCCCCCAGTGGCTGTTACTATACCTCCCCAGTGACTCTTACTATAGCTCCCCAGTGGCTGTTACTATAGCTCCCAAGTGGCTGTTACTATAGCTCCCCTTTGACTGTTACTATCGCTCCCCAGTGGCTGTTACTATAGCTCCCCTGTGACTGTTACTATAGCTCCCCCAGTGGCTGTTACTATCGCTCCCCAGTGGCTGTTACTATAGCTCCCCTGTGACTGTTACTATAGCTCCCCAGTGACTGTTACTATAGCTCCCCAGTGGCTGTTACTATAGCTCCAAAGTGGTTGTTACTATAGCTCCCCCAGTGGCTGTTACTATAGCTTCCCAGTGACTCTTACCATAGCTCCCCAGTGGCTGTTACTATAGCTCCCCTGTGGCTGTTACTATAGCTCCCCAGTGGCTGTTACTATAGCTCCCTCAGTGACTGTTAGTATAGCTCCCCAGTGGCTGTTATTATAGCACCCCTGTGACTGTTCTTATAACTCCCCAGTGGCTGTTCCTATAGCTCCCCAGTGACTGTTACTATAGCACCCCAGTGACTGTTACTATAGCACCCCAGTGGCTATTACTATAGCTCCCCCAGTGACTCTTACTATAGCTCCCCCAGTGACTCTTACTATAGCTCCCCCAGTGACTCTTACTATAGCTCCCCTGTGGCTGTTACTACAGCTCCCCCAGTGGCTGTTACTATAGCTCCCCCAGTGGCTGTTATTATAGCTCCCAGTGGCTGTTACTATAGCTCCCTCAGTGACTGTTACTATAGCTCCCCAGTGACTCTTGCTATAGCTCCCCAAGTGACTGTTACTATAGCTCCCCAGTGGCTGTTACTATAGCTCCCCCAGTGGCTGTTATTATAGCTCCCCAGTGGCTGTTACTATAGCTCCCTCAGTGACTGTTACTATAGCTCCCCAGTGACTTACTATAGCTCCCCAAGTGACTGTTACTATAGCTCCCCAGTGGCTGTTACTATAGCTCCCCCAGTGGCTCTTACTATAGCTCCCCCAGTGGCTGTTATTATAGCTCCCAGTGGCTGTTACTATAGCTCCCCCAGTGGCTGTTACTATAGCTCCCCCAGTGGCTGTTACTATAGCTCCCCCAGTGGCTGTTATTATTGCTCCCCCAGTGGCTGTTACTATAGCTCCCTCAGTGACTGTTACTATAGCTCCCCCAGTGACTGTTATTATAGCTCCCCTGTGGCTGTTACTATAGCTTCCCAGTGGCTGTTACTATTGCTCCCCCAGTGGCTGTTACTATAGCTCCCCCAGTGACTGTTACTATAGCTCCCCCAGTGACTGTTATTATAGCTCCCATGTGGCTGTTACTACAGCTCCTCCAGTGGCTGTTACTATAGCTCCCCAGTGGCTGTTACTACAGCTCCCCCAGTGGCTGTTACTATAGCTCCCCAGTGGCTGTTACTATAGCTCCCCAGTGACTGTTACTACAGCTCCCCCAGTGACTGTTACTATAGCTCCCCATTGGCTGTTACTATAGCTCACCCATTGACTCTTACTATAGCTCCCCAGTGGCTGTTACTATAGCTCCCCAGTGGCTGTTACTATAGCTCCCCAGTGGCTGTTACTATAGCTCCCTCAGTGACTGTTACTATAGCTCCCCAGTGGCTGTTATTATAGCACCCCAGTGACTGTTACTATAACTCCCCAGTGGCTGGTACTATAGCTCCCCCAGTGACTCTTAATATAGCTCCCCAAGTGACTCTTAATATAGCTCCCCAAGTGACTGTTTCTATAGCTCCCCCAGTTACTCTTACTATAGCTCCCCAGTGGCTGTTACTATAGCTCCCCAGTGGCTGTTACTATAGCTCCCCTGTGACTGTTACTATAGCTCCCCAGTGACTGTTACTATACCTTCCCTGTGGCTGTTACTATAGCTCCCCAGTGGCTGTTACTATAGCTCCCCTGTGACTGTTACTATAGCTCCCCAGTGACTGTTACTATACCTCCCCTGTGGCTGTTACTATAGCTCCCCAGTGGCTGTCACTATAGCTCCCCAGCGGCTGTTACTATAGCTCCCCAGTGACTGTTACTATAGTTCCCCAGTGGCTTTTACTATAGCTCCCCAGTGGCTGCTACTATAGCTCCCCCAGTGACTTTTACTAAAGCTCCCCTGTGGCTGTTACTATAGCTCCCCAGTGGCTGTTACTATAGCTCCCCTGTGGCTGTTACTATAGCTCCCTAGTGGCTGTCACTATAGCTCCCCCAGTGGCTGTTACTATAGCTCCCCAGTGGCTGTTACTATAGCTCCCCAGTGGCTGTTACTATAGCTCCCCAGTGGCTGTTTCTATAGCTCCTCAGTGGTTGTTACTTTAGCTCCCTTGTGGCTGTTACTATAGCTCCCTTGTGGCTGTTACTATAGCTCCCCAGTGGCTGTTACTATAGCTCCCCCAGTGACTGTTACTATAGCTCCCCCAGTGGCTGTTACTATAGCTCCCCCAGTGACTGTTACTATAGCTCCCCAGTGACTGTTACTATAGCTCCCCCAGTTGCTGTTACTATAGCTCCCCCAGTGACTGTTACTATAGCTCCCCCAGTGACTGTTACTATAGCTCCCCCAGTGACTGTTACTAGTGCAGGAACTGTTTCTCGAGGAGCGGATCTCCTGCAATTACAGTAATAAATTGATCGCAGTTGTCAAATGTGAACAGTGTAGTAGTAAGAAATAGATGCGATATGTGAAATGGTAAAGGTGAGAACAGGGATTGAAAAAAATGTGAAAGGAAATTGCAAAAAATACGTGTAAATATGATATAAAATTTTAAATATGGACAACTACTACCTGAGATTAAAACATAATGTATTAATTTTTCAGAAATATAATTCTTTAATAATTTAATAATATTCCTTTATGTGAGGCTGAACCTCTTCATTTAGTCGACAGAATACCCAGATTTTAAATAAATTTTAGTAATTATTTATGAAATTAATTCTTCACTTTAATGAATGTTATCGTGAGTGTCCTTTCGTGATCATCTGCAAGAATCGTTGTGTTATACACCTCTAGTAAATATGATTAGACAGAATACCAATTCGCTGAACCCATGTTCATGTGTAGAGAGTAATGTGTTTATTGATACAACTTGGTTTCCTTATTAGTTACCATTACAGCACCTTGAAAGAGATGTTTTCGTGAGTGTCTGGTGCCTTCTTTCACCTGACAACACCTGACACGAGGATGTCGCAGGCTCTTGCTATAAGCTTAGGCTGTAAGAAATCAGTGACTTCTACCTTCATGCAATATAAGTTTGTGACTTCTGAAGTATTTCTTCAACTGACTGGTGCCTCAGGTCTTGTCTGCGTGTGACATTACCCATATTAAATATTGAACGCTCGCTGCCACGTGCACCATTACTGCAATTTTTCAAGGTGTTCAATTTGATTTGTTCCGATTTTATCCTTATTGCTATATACACGTTATCATTAAACATATCTAAGACATAGTAAATCCTATCTGGAAACTCATATATATTGAGGAGGAATATTATATGCTCTAATTCTGATAATTGTGAGTTCTTGAAAATGGTTCATCATTCTGATAACTCTTTATTACTAAGAGTCATTTATTTGTTTCCTTATATGCGTTCTAAACCACTTGAGTTCATCTCTTAATGCGTTCATTTTCCCTAACAAGTGAACTAGTTTCATGTAGACCCGAGTGGCTTTAATTTGTCAAAATTTCCACAAACAAAATATTTTCTTTGCCTGCTTGAGTTGTTTTATCGTATCATGATTCCACTAGATATACTTACCTAATTGTACATGCGGAGGTTGAGATGTGGCTCTTTGGTCCCGCCTCTCAACCGTTATTCTACTGGTGTACAGATTCCTGAGCTTCTCGAGCTCTATTATATCTTCATTTGAAACTGTGTATGGAGTCAGCCTCCACCCCATCACTTCCTAGTGCATTGCATTTGTTAACTACTCTGACACTGAAAAAGTTCTTTCTAACGACCCTGTGGCTCATTTGGGTACTCGTGTTTAGTGTTGGGCTCCTCCCTAGAATGCAAATCTCTCATAAATTTAGTTTGGTCTGTCATGTATGTGAACAAGCATTTGATTTTTCTTCTTGACAATAGTCAATATTTGAACAAAGATCTGCGGATTCGAGGCAGAACTCTTCATTTCCTCCGAATTTGTGAAGGGGAGGCAAAGTGGCCACAACACTCGCTCAGGGTGGGGGGGTTGGGGGTGGCGGTCCGACGGCGACCTCTTAATTATTAAAGTCCCTTTACAATCACCAGTTACCATGCAAAGGTTAAAGATATAGATAAGGTATTCGATGCAGGATTGAAAGTATCTATTCACATGGTGGTATTTTAGTATAATCTCTATAGGCTCTCCATGAACTTGCCTTGCAAATTCTATTCTCCTGTCTTTCAATATGTACCTTAATCTTGATTGTTATATTGATCTATATTTTATGGAAATCGAGTAGATGCTTCCTATCTGTATGTTACTTTAAATGCTGTCGAGCCACCTTGTTCAACAAAGAGTTTCAATTTACATTACTCTCCAGGCCATTCCAGGAAACACCAACTACCCAATTTATTTTGCCATAATTAAATAAATAAATAAATAAATATATATATATATATATATATATATATATATATATATATATAGGAGGAATATTTTTTTATCTGTTAAAAGATGGACGCCAGATGTTTAGGGCTAACCTATATAAACTTTGAAGGGTCATCAGTGATTGTATAGCGCGTGCCAAGGAGTCGTAGTTCGGGTCAACTTCCATGCTGTTTAGGTATGGGTGGAGACAGGGTGTGTGTGTGTATGCGAGGCTAAATGGGCAGGCTGTTTATAGGGTGGGAAATGGGGAGAGTATATGTGTGGAAGCACCTGGGAGGGTATGTTTGGTGGGGGTGATGGGGTGCGTCGACGTTTCGAAACATCGTCGCTTGTTCATTTTCCGACGTGTGGTTTGGTCATCATGGGGGCGGGTGTGTGTTTGGAGACAGGGCAGTGTGTGTGACGGAGAAAATAAAGAAGGGAATATGTGGGGGGGGGGGGGGGGTGGCGGATCGGGAGGGTGTGCCTGGGGAGGACCGGTAATGGTGTGAGGGGAAGGGGATGGTCATTGGCACAGGGTCGACCCGGGCTTCGCCCGATATCACCTCCACTCACCTATAATTTGTCATGTGTCATTTCCCTTTGCATATAAATGCAATTGCCGTCTTTGGTTTCAGAAAAAAAATTTGTCTTAGCATTCAGGAGATGGAAGATGCATTGTAATGTAAAATCTAGGAACTGTCACTTTTCCTACAGTTGAAACTCTGGTCTCACAATCGGTAATCTTGATTGTCATTTCCAGAGCGGGGACTTAGACGTTAAAATTTTCCTTGGCTACTTCTACATGTGTAATGTGTAATGTTTACTCTCTAAATAATATCCCAAGACCAGTTTAGTGGCTTGCCTCTCTGCTCAACCTCTTCTTCAAAACACGTCGCGCTTCACTCGTATGCATTAATTAGGGCCAAGAATTGTCGTAGAAGAAAATGGAAGCGGCATGCAAAACTGACGTACTGTCCTGTTTTCTGTTTTGGGTCCCCTGGAAGGTTAGGAGAAGACACTATTAAGTGACCGTTTTCTTGACGTTGGGAAGCCTCAGGAGGACGGGCTGCTCTGCTGGGGTCAGGGATCACAACTATAATCATTTCTTATGCTCCGTTAAAGAAACAATTATATTAATTATTGATATACCTTTGTCTGAGATTCCTTATGCGATAACATTTCATTGGCAACTGATGAGGTGAAAGAGAAAACTTGGTCAAGGCACAGAAGGGGTGAAGGGGAAGGGTGAAGGTAAGGGTGAAGGGAAGGGTGAAGGGAAGGGTGAAGGAGAAGGGTGAAGGGAAGGGTGAAGGAGAAGGGTGAAGGAGAAGGGTGAAGGGAAGGGTGAAGGGGAAGGGTGAAGGGGAAGGGTGAAGGGAAGGGTTAAGGAGAAGGGTGAAGGAGAAGGGTGAAGGGAAGGGTGAAGGAGAAGGGTGAAGGAGAAGGGTGAAGGGAAGGGTGAAGGGGAAGGGTGAAGGGAAGGGTGAAGGGAAGGGTGAAGGGAAGGGTGAAGGAGAAGGGTGAAGGAGAAGGGTGAAGGGAAGGGTGAAGGAGAAGGGTGAAGGAGAAGGGTGAAGGTAAGGGTGAAGGAGAAGGGTGAAGGGAAGGGTGAAGGGAAGGGTGAAGGAGAAGGGTGAAGGGAAGGGTGAAGGGAAGGGTGAAGGGAAGGGTGAAGGAGAAGGGTGAAGGAGAAGGGTGAAGGGAAGGGTGAAGGGGAAGGGTGAAGGGAAGGGTGAAGGGAAGGGTTAAGGAGAAGGGTGAAGGAGAAGGGTTAAGAGGAAGGGTGAAGGGAAGGGTTAAGGAGAAGGGTGAAGGGAAGGGTGAAGGAGAAGAGTGAAGGGAAGGGTTAAGGAGAAGGGTGAAGGAGAAGGGTGAAGGGAAGGGTGAAGGGAAGGGTGAAGGGAAGGGTGAAGGAGAAGGGTGAAGGGAAGGGTGAAGGAGAAGGGTGAAGGGGAAGGGTGAAGGGGAAGGGTGAAGGGAAGGGTGAAGGGAAGGGTGAAGGAGAAGGGTGAAGGGAAGGGTGAAGGAGAAGGGTGAAGGGAAAGGTGAAGGACAAGGGTGAAGGGAAGGGTTAAGGAGAAGGGTGAAGGGAAGGGTTAAGGAGAAGGGTGAAGGGAAGGGTGAAGAGAAGGGTTAGGGAAGGGTGAAGGAGAAGGGTGAAGGGAAGGGTGAAGGGAAGGGTGAAGGAGAAGGTTGAGGGAAAAGAATGGAATGAAAATCGGGGTTGGAAGGCAAGAAGAAATATCAGGAGAAAGCGTCAAGCCATTACAGTTATATAGCACTTGGAAGGGGTCTGGAATGGGATGGGACGGGAAAAAGGAATTGCGAACAATCATTTGAACGGTTCGGGATTGAACTCTGACCTGCATGAAGCGAAACCGTCGCTCTACCGTCCAGCCCAAGTGGTTGGGCGGATTGAGGTGGGTTGGGAACTGATGATGATGTTGTGCAGCAGTGGAGATGGTTAGTGGTGGGTATGTGTAGTAGTGGAGATGGTTAGTGGTGGGTATGTGTAGTAGTGGAGATGGTTAGTGGTGGGTATGTGTAGTAGTGGAGATGGTTAGTGGTGGGTATGTGTAGTAGTGGAGATGGTTAGTGGTGGGTATGTGTAATAGTGGAGATGGTTAGTGGTGGGTATGTGTAGTAGTGGAGATGGTTAGTGGTGAGTATGTGTAGTAGTGGAGATGGTTAGTGGTGGGTATGTGTAGTAGTGGAGATGGTTAGTGGTGGGTATGTGTAGTAGTGGAGATGGTTAGTGGTGGGTAAGTGTAGTAGTGGAGATGGTTAGTGGTGGGTAAGTGTAGTAATGGAGATGGTTAGTGGTGGGTATGTGTAGTAGTGGAGATGGTTAGTGGTGGGTATGTGTAGTAGTGGAGATGGTTAGTGGTGGGTAAGTGTAGTAGTGGAGATGGTTAGTGGTGAGTATGTGTAGTAATGGAGATGGTTAGTGGTGGGTATGTGTAGTAATGGAGATGGTTAGTGGTGGGTATGTGTAGTAGTGGAGATGGTTAGTGGTGGGTATGTGTAGTAGTGGAGATGGTTAGTGGTGGGTATGTGTAGTAATGGAGATGGTTAGTGGTGGGTATGTGTAGTAGTGGAGATGGTTAGTGGTGGGTATGTGTAGTAGTGGAGATGGTTAGTGGTGGGTATGTGTAGTAGTGGAGATGGTTAGTGGTGGGTATGTGTAGTAGTGGAGATGGTTAGTGGTGGGTATGTGTAGTAGTGGAGATGGTTAGTGGTGGGTATGTGTAGTAGTGGAGATGGTTAGTGGTGAGTATGTGTAGTAGTGGAGATGGTTAGTGGTGGGTATGTGTAGTAGTGGAGATGGTTAGTGGTGGGTATGTGTAGTAGTGGAGATGGTTAGTGGTGGGTAAGTGTAGTAGTGGAGATGGTTAGTGGTGGGTAAGTGTAGTAATGGAGATGGTTAGTGGTGGGTATGTGTAGTAGTGGAGATGGTTAGTGGTGGGTATGTGTAGTAATGGAGATGGTTAGTGGTGGGTATGTGTAGTAGTGGAGATGGTTAGTGGTGGGTATGTGTAGTAGTGGAGATGGTTAGTGATGGGTATGTGTAGTAGTGGAGATGGTTAGTGGTGGGTATGTGTAGTAGTGGAGATGGTTAGTGGTGGGTATGTGTAGTAGTGGAGATGGTTAGTGGTGAGTATGTGTAGTAGTGGAGATGGTTAGTGGTGGGTATGTGTAGTAGTGGAGATGGTAAGTGGTGAGTATGTGTAGAAGTGGAGATGGTTAGTGGTGGGTATGTGTAGTAGTGGAGATGGTTAGTGGTGGGTATGTGTAGTAGTGGAGATGGTTAGTGGTGGGTAAGTGTAGCAATGGAGATGGTTAGTGGTGGGTATGTGTAGTAGTGGAGATGGTTAGTGGTGGGTATGTGTAGTAGTGGAGATGGTTAGTGGTGGGTATGTGTAGTAGTGGAGATGGTTAGTGGTGGGTATGTGTAGTAGTGGAGATAGTTAGTGGTGGGTATGTGTAGTAATGGAGATGGTTAGTGGTGGGTATGTGTTGTAGTGGAGATGGTTAGTGGTGAGTATGTGTAGTAGTGGAGATGGTTAATGGTGGGTATGTGTAGAAGTGGAGATGGTTAGTGGTGGGTATGTGTAGTAGTGGAGATGGTTAGTGGTGGGTAAGTGTAGTAATGGAGATGGTTAGTGGTGGGTATGTGTAGTAGTGGAGATGGTTAGTGGTGGGTATGTGTAGTAATGGAGATGGTTAGTGGTGGGTATGTGTAGTAGTGGAGATGGTTAGTGGTGGGTATGTGTAGTAGTGGAGATGGTTAGTGGTGGGTATGTGTAGTAATGGAGATGGTTACTGGTGGGTATGTGTAGTAGTGGAGATGGTTAGTGGTGGGTATGTGTAGTAGTGGAGATGGTTAGTGGTGAGTATGTGTAGTAGTGGAGATGGTTAGTGGTGGGTATGTGTAGTAGTGGAGATGGTTAGTGGTGGGTATGTGTAGTAGTGGATATGGTTAGTGGTGGGTAAGTGTAGTAATGGAGATGGTTAGTGGTGGGTATGTGTAGTAGTGGAGATGGTTAGTGGTGGGTATGTGTAGTAATGGAGATGGTTAGTGGTGGGTATGTGTAGTAGTGGAGATGGTTAGTGGTGGGTATGTGTAGTAGTGGAGATGGTTAGTGGTGGGTATGTGTAGTAGTGGAGATGGTTAGTGGTGGGTATGTGTAGTAGTGGAGATGGTTAGTGGTGAGTATGTGTAGTAGTGGAGATGGTTAGTGGTGAGTATGTGTAGTAGTGGAGATGGTTAGTGGTGAGTATGTGTAGTAGTGGAGATGGTTAGTGGTGTGTATGTGTAGTAGTGGAGATGGTTAGTGGTGAGTATGTGTAGTAGTGGAGATGGTTAGTGGTGAGTATGTGTAGTAGTGGAGATGGTTAGTGGTGAGTATGTGTAGTAGTGGAGATGGTTAGTGGTGAGTATGTGTAGTAGTGGAGATGGTTAGTGGTGGGTATGTGTAGTAGTGGAGATGGTTAGTGGTGAGTATGTGTAGTAGTGGAGATGGTTAGTGGTGAGTATGTGTAGTAGTGGAGATGGTTAGTGGTGAGTATGTGTAGTAGGTGAGATGGTTAGTGGTGAGTATGTGTAGTAGTGGAGATGGTTAGTGGTGAGTATGTGTAGTAGTGGAGATGGTTAGTGGTGAGTATGTGTAGTAGTGGAGATGGTTAGTGGTGGGTATGTGTAGTAGTGGAGATGGTTAGTGGTGAGTATGTGTAGTAGTGGAGATGGTTAGTGGTGAGTATGTGTAGTAGTGGAGATGGTTAGTGGTGGGTATGTGTAGTAGTGGAGATGGTTAGTGGTGAGTATGTGTAGTAGTGAGATGGTTAGTGGTGGAGTATGTGTAGTAGTGGAGATGGTTAGTGGTGAGTATGTGTAGTAGTGGAGATGGTTAGTGGTGAGTATGTGTAGTAGTGGAGATGGTTAGTGGTGGGTATGTGTAGTAGTGGAGATGGTTTAGTGGTGGTATGTGTAGTAGTGGAGATGGTTAGTGGTGGGTATGTGTAGTAGTGGAGATGGTTAGTGGTGAGTATGTGTAGTAGTGGAGATGGTTAGTGGTGGGTATGTGTAGTAGTGGAGATGGTTAGTGGTGAGTATGTGTAGTAATGGAGATGGTTAGTGGTGGGTATGTGTATGTTAGTGGAGATGGTAGTAGTGGTGATGGTTAGTGGTGAGTATGTGTAGTAGTGGAGATGGTTAGTGGTGGGTATGTGTAGTAGTGGAGATGGTTAGTGGTGGGTATGTGTAGTAGTGGAGATGGTTAGTGGTGAGTATGTGTAGTAGTGGAGATGGTTAGTGGTGGGTATGTGTAGTAGTGGAGATGGTTAGTGGTGGGTATGTGTAGTAGTGGAGATGGTTAGTGGTGGGTATGTGTAGTAGTGGAGATGGTTAGTGGTGGTATGTGTAGTAGTGGAGATGGTTAGTGGTGGGTATGTGTAGTATGGAGATGGTTAGTGGTGGGTATGTGTAGTAGTGGAGATGGTTAGTGGTGGGTATGTGTAGTAGTGGAGATGGTTAGTGGTGAGGTATGTGTAGTAGTGGAGATGGTTAGTGGTGGGTATGTGTAGTAGTGGAGATGGTAGTTGGTGGGTATGTGTAGTAGTGGAGATGGTTAGTGGTGGGTATGTGTAGTAAGTGGAGATGGTTAGTGGTGGGTATGTGTAGTAGTGGAGATAGGTAGTGGTGGGTATGTGTAGTAGTGGAGATGGTTAGTGGTGGTATGTGTAGTAGTGGAGATGGTTAGTGGTGGGTATGTGTAGTAGTGGAGATGGTTAGTGGTGGGTATGTGTAGTAGTGTGAGATGGTTAGTGGTGGGTATGTGTAGTAGTGGGAGATGTTAGTGGTGAGTATGTGTAGTAGTGGAGATGGTTAGTGGTGAGTATGTGTAGTAGTGGAGATGGTTAGTGGTGAGTATGTTGTAGTAGTGGAGATGGTTAGTGGTGTGTATGTGTAGTAGTGGAGATGGTTAGTGGTGAGTATGTGTAGTAGTGGAGATGGTTAGTGGTGAGTATGTGTAGTAGTGGAGATGGTAGTGGTGAGTATGTGTAGTAGTGGAGATGGTTAGTGGTGGAGTATGTGTAGTAGTGGAGCTGGTTAGTGGTGGGTATGTGGTAGTAGTGGAGATGGTTAGTGGTGAGTATGTGTAGTAGTGGAGATGGTTAGTGGTGAGTATGTGTAGTAGTGGAGATGGTTAGTGGTTGAGTATGTGTAGTAGTGGAGATGGTTAGTGGTGAGTATGTGTAGTAGTGGAGATGGTTAGTGGTGAGTATGTGTAGTAGTGGAGATGGTTAGTGGTGAGTATGTGTAGTAGTGGAGATGGTTAGTGGTGAGTATGTGTAGTAGTGGAGATGGTTAGTGGTGAGTATGTGTAGTAGTGGAGATGGTTAGTGGTGAGTATGTGTAGTAGTGGAGATGGTTAGTGGTGGGTATGTGTAGTAGTGGAGATGGTTAGTGGTGAGTATGTGTAGTAGTGGAGATGGTTAGTGGTGAGTATGTGTAGTAGTGGAGATGGTTAGTGGTGAGTATGTGTAGTAGTGGAGATGGTTAGTGGTGAGTATGTGTAGTAGTGGAGATGGTTAGTGGTGAGTATGTGTAGTAGTGGAGATGGTTAGTGGTGAGTATGTGTAGTAGTGGAGATGGTTAGTGGTGAGTATGTGTAGTAGTGGAGATGGTTAGTGGTGGGTATGTGTAGTAGTGGAGATGGTTTGTGGTGGCGTATCGTGTAGTAGTGGAGATGGTTAGTGGTGGTATGTGTAGTAGTGGAGATGGTTAGTGGTGAGTATGTGTAGTAGTGGAAGATGGTTTAGTGGTGAGTATGTGTAGTAGTGGAGATGGGTTACGTGGTGAGTATGTGTAGTAGTGGAGATGGTTAGTGGTGGAGTATGTGTAGTAGTGGAGATGGTTAGTGGTGAGTATTTGTAGTAGTGGAGATGGTTAGTGGTGGGTATGTGTAGTAGTGGAGATGGTTAGTGGTGAGTATGTGTAGTAGTGGAGATGGTTAGTGGGTGGAGTATGTGTAGATGGAGATGGTTAGTGGTGATTATGTTGTAGTAGTGGGATGGTTAGTGGTGGGTTATGTGTAGTAGTGGAGATGGTTAGTGGTGATTATGTGTAGGTTAGTGGAGATGTTTTAGTGGTGAGTATGTGTTAGTAGTGGAGATGGTTAGTGGTGAGTATGTGTAGTAGTGGAGATGTTAGTGGTGAGTATGTGTAGTAGTGGAGATGGTTAGTGGTGAGTATGTGTAGTAGTGGAGATGGTTAGTGGTGGGTATGTGTAGTAGTGGAGAGTTAGTGGTGGGTATGTGTAGTAGTGGAGATGGTTAGTGGTGAGTATGTGTAGTAGTGGAGATGGTTAGTGGTGGGTATGTGTAGTAGTGGAGATGGTTAGTGGTGGGTATGTGTAGTAGTGGAGATGGTTAGTGGTGGGTATGTACAGTAGTGGAGATGGTTAGTGGTGGGTATGTGTAGTAGTGGAGATGGTTAGTGGTGGGTATGTGTAGTAGTGGAGATGGTTAGTGGTGGGTACGTGTAGTAGTGGAGATGGTTAGTGGTGGGTATGTGTAGTAGTGGAGATGGTTAGTGGTGGGTATATACAGTACTGGAGATGGTTAGTGGTGGGTATGTACAGTAGTGGAGATGGTTAGTGGTGGGTATATACAGTAGTGGAGATGGTTAGTGGTGGGTATATACAGTAGTGGAGATGGTTAGTGGTGGGTATGTGTAGTAGTGGAGATGGTTAGTGGTGGGAATATACAGCAGTTGAGATGGTTAGTGGTGGGTATATACAGTAGTGGAGATGGTTAGTGGTGGGTATGTGTAGTAGTGGAGATGGTTAGTGGTGGGTATGTGTAGTAGTGGAGATGGTTAGTGGTGGGTATGTACAGTAGTGGAGATGGTTAGTGGTGGGTATGTGTAGTAGTGGAGATGGTTAGTGGTGGGTATGTGTAGTAGTGGAGATGGTTAGTGGTGGGTATGTACAGTAGTGGAGATGGTTAGTGGTGGGTATGTACAGTAGTGGAGATGGTTAGTGGTGGGTATGTGTAGTAGTGGAGATGGTTAGTGGTGGGTATGTACAGTAGTGGAGATGGTTAGTGGTGGGTATGTGTAGTAGTGGAGATGGTTAGTGGTGGGTATGTGTAGTAGTGGAGATGGTTAGTGGTGGGTATGTGCAGTAGTGGAGATGGTTAGTGGTGGGTATGTACAGTAGTGGAGATGGTTAGTGGTGGGTATGTGTAGTAGTGGAGATGGTTAGTGGTGAGTATGTGTAGTAGTGGAGATGGTTAGTGGTGAGTATGTGAAGTAGTGGAGATGGTTAGTGGTGGGTATGTGTAGTAGTGGAGATAGTTAGTGGTGGGTATGTGTAGTAGTGGAGATGGTTAGTGGTGAGTATGTGTAGTAGTGGAGATGGTTAGTGGTGGGTATGTTTAGTAGTGGAGATAGTTAGTGGTGGGTATGTGTAGTAGTGGAGATAGTTAGTGGTGGGTATGTACAGTAGTGGAGATGGTTAGTGGTGGGTATGTGTAGTAGTGGAGATGGTTAGTGGTGGGTATGTGTAGTAGTGGAGATAGTTAGTGGTGGGTACGTGTAGTAGTGGAGATAGTTAGTGGTGGGTATGTGTAGTAGTGGAGACTGGTTAGTGGTGGAGTATAGTACAGTATGGAGATGGTTAGTGGTGGGTATGTGTAGTAGTGGAGATGGTTAGTGGTGGGTATGTGTAGTAGTGGAGATGGTTAGTGGTGGGTATGTGTAGTAGTGGAGATGGTTAGTGGTGGGTATGTGTAGTAGTGGAGATGGTTAGTGGTGGGTATGTGTAGTAGTGGAGATGGTTAGTGGTGGGTATGTGTAGTAGTGGAGATGGTTAGTGGTGGTATGTGTAGTAGTGGAGATGGTTAGTGGTGGGTATGTGTAGTAGTGGAGATGGTTAGTGGTGGAGTATGTGTAGTAGTGGAGATGGTTAGTGGTGGGTATGTGTAGTAGTGGAGATGGTTAGTGGTGAGTATGTGTAGTAGTGGAGATGGTTAGTGGTGGGTATGTGTAGTAGTGGAGATGGTTAGTGGTGGAGTATGTGTAGTAGTGGAGATGGTTAGTGGTGGAGTATGTGTAGTAGTGGAGATGGTTAGTGGTGGAGTATGTGTAGTAAGTGGAGATGGTTAGTGGTGGGTATGTGTAGTAGTGGAGATGGTTAGTGGTGGAGTATGTGTAGTAGTGGAGATGGTTAGTGGTGAGTATGTGTAGTAGTGGAGATGGTTAGTGGTGGGTATGTGTAGTAGTGGAGATGGTTAGTGGTGGGTATGTGTAGTAGTGGAGATGGTTAGTGGTGGTATGTGTAGTAGTGGAGATGGTTAGTGGTGGGTATGTGTAGTAGTGGAGATGGTTAGTGGTGAGTATGTGTAGTAGTGGAGATGGTTAGTGGTGAGTAGTGTAGTAGTGGAGATGGTTAGTGGTGGTATGTGTAGTAGTGGAGATGGTTAGTGGTGGGTATGTGTAGTAGTGGAGATGGTTAGTGGTGGGTATGTGTAGTAGTGGAGATGGTTAGTGGTGAGTATGTGTAGTATGGAGATGGTTAGTGGTGGTATGTGTAGTAGTGGAGATGGTTAGTGGTGGGTATGTGTAGTAGTGGAGATGGTTAGTGGTGAGTATGTGTAGTAGTGGAGATGGTAGTGGTGGGTATGTGTAGTAGTGGAGATGGTTAGTGGTGAGTATGTGTAGTAGTGGAGATGGTTTAGTGGTGAGTATGTGTAGTAGTGGGAGATGGTTAGTGGTGAGTATGTGTAGTAGTGGAGATGGTTAGTGGTGAGTATGTGTAGTAGTGGAGATGGTTAGTGGTGAGTATGTGTAGTAGTGGGAGATGGTTAGTGGTGGGTATGTGTAGTAGTGGAGATGGTTAGTGGTGAGTATGTGTAGTAGTGGAGATGGTTAGTGGTGAGTATGTGTAGTAGTGGAGATGGTTAGTGGTGAGTATGTGTAGTAGTGGAGATGGTTAGTGGTGAGTATGTGTAGTAGTGGAGATGGTTAGTGGTGGGTATGTGTAGTAGTGGAGATGGTTAGTGGTGAGTATGTGTAGTAGTGGAAGATGGTTAGTGGTGAGTATGTGTAAGTAGTGGAGATGGTTAGTGGTGGGTATGTGTAGTAGTGGGATGGTTAGTGGTGAGTATGTGTAGTAGTGGAGATGGTTAGTGGGGAGTATGTGTAGTAGTGGAGATGGTTAGTGGTGAGTATGTGTAGTAGTGGAGATGGTTAGTGGTGGAGTATGTGTAGTAGTGGAGATGGTTAGTGGTGAGTATGTGTAGTAGTGGAGATGGTTAGTGGTGGAGTATGTGTAGTAGTGGAGATGGTTAGTGGTGAGTATTTGTAGTAGTGGAGATGGTTAGTGGTGGAGTATGTGTAGTAGTGGAGATGGTTAGTGGTGAGTATGTGTAGTAGTGGAGATGGTTAGTGGTGAGTATGTGTAGTAGTGGAGATGGTTTAGTGGTGAGTATGTGTAGTAGTGGAGATGGTTAGTGGTGGGTATGTTGTAGTAGTGGAGATGGTTAGTGGTGAGTATGTGTAGTAGTGGAGATGGTTAGTGGTGAGTATGTGTAGTAGTGGAGATGGTTAGTGGTGGAGTAATGTGTAGTAGTGGAGATGGTTAGTGGTGGAGTATGTGTAGTAGTGGAGATGGTTAGTGGTGAGTATGTGAAGTAGTGGAGATGGTTAGTGGTGGGTATGTGTAGTAGTGGAGATAGGTTAGTGGTGGGTATGTGTAGTAGTGGAGATGGTTAGTGGTGAGTATGTGTAGTAGTGGAGATGGTTAGTGTGGGTATGTGTAGTAGTGGAGATGGTTAGTGGTGGAGTATGTGTAGTAGTGGAGATGGTTAGTGGTGAGTATGTGTAGTAGTGGATGATGGTTAGTGGTGAGTATGTGTAGTAGTGGAGATGGTTAGTGGTGGGTATGTGTAGTAGTGGAGATGGTTAGTGGTGAGTAGTGTAGTAGTGGAGATGGTTAGTGGTGGAGTATGTGTAGTAGTGGAGATGGTTAGTGGTGGGTATGTGTAGTAGTGGAGATGGTTAGTGGTGGGTATGTGTAGTAGTGGAGATGGGTTAGTGGTGAGTATGTGTAGTAGTGGAGATGGTTAGTGGTGGGTATGTGTAGTAGTGGAGATAGGTTAGTGGTGGGTATGTGTAGTAGTGGAGATGGTTAGTGGTGGAGTATGTGTACAGTAGTGGAGATGGTTAGTGGTGGGTATGTGTAGTAGTGGAGATGGTTAGTGGTGGGTATGTGTAGTAGTTGGAGATAGGTTAGTGGTGGGTATGTGTAGTAGTGGAGATGGTTAGTGGTGGGTATGTACAGTAGTGGAGATGGTTAGTGGGTATGTGTAGTAGTGGAGATGGTTAGTGGTGGGTATGTGTAGTAGTGGAGATGGTTAGTGGGGTATGTAGTAGTGGAGATGGTTAGTGGTGGTATGTACAGTAGTGGAGATGGTTAGTGGTGGGTATGTGTAGTAGTGGAGATGGTTAGTGGTGGGTATGTGTAGTAGTGGAGATGGTTAGTGGTGGTATGTGTAGTAGTGGAGATGGTTAGTGGTGGGTATGTGTAGTAGTGGAGATGGTTAGTGGGGGTATGTGTAGTAGTGGAGATGGTTAGTGGTGGTATGTAGTAGTGGAGATGGTTAGTGGTGGGTATGTGTAGTAGTGGAGATGGTTAGTGGTGGGTATGTGTAGTAGTGGAGATGGTTAGTGGTGGTATGTGTAGTAGTGGAGATGGTTAGTGGTGGGTATGTGTAGTAGTGGAGATGGTTAGTGGTGGGTATGTGTATCGTTGGAGATGGTTAGTGGTGGAGTATGTGTAGTAGTGGAGATGTTTAGTGGTGGGGTATGTGTAGTAGTGGAGATGGTTAGTGGTGGGTATGTGTAGTAGTGGAGATGTTAGTTGTGGTGTGTAGTGTAGTAGTGGAGATGGTTAGTGGGGGTATGTGTAGTAGTGGAGATAGGTTAGGTGGTGGGTATGTGTAGTAGTGGAGATGGTTGTGGTGGGTATGTGTAGTAGTGAGAATGGTTATTGGTGGGTATGTGTAGTAGTGGAGATGAGTTAGTGGTGGGTATGTGGAGTAGTGAGATGGTTAGTGGTGGGTATGTGTATGTAGTGGAGATGGTTAGTGTGGGTATGTGTAGTAGTGGAAGATGGTTAGTGGTGGTAGTGTAGCAGAGTGGAGATGGTTAGTGGTGGGGTATGTGTAGTAGTGGAGTATGGTTAGTGGTGGGTATGTGGTAGTAGTGGAGATGGTTAGTGGTGGTATGTGTAGTAGTGGAGATGGTTAGTGGTGGGTATGTGTAGTAGTGGAGATGGTTAGTGGTGGGTATGTGTAGTAGTGGAGATGGTTAGTGGTGGGTATGTGTAGTAGTGGAGATGGTTAGTGGTGTATGTGTAGTAGTGGAGATGGTTATGGTGGGTATGTGTAGTGGAGATGGTTAGTGGTGGGTATGTGTAGTAGTGGAGATGGTTAGTGGTGGGTAGTGTAGTATGGAGATGGTTAGTGGTGGGTATGTGTAGTAGTGGAGATGGTTAGTGGTGGGTATGTGTAGTAGTGGAGATGGTTAGTGGTGGGTATGTGTAGTAGTGGAGATGGTTAGTGGGGGTATGTGTAGTAGTGGAGATGGTTAGTGGTGGGTATGTGTAGTAGTGGAGATGGTTAGTGGTGGGTATGTGTAGTAGTGGAGATGGTTAGTGGTGGGTATGTGTAGTAGTGGAGATGGTTAGTGGTGGTATGTGTAGTAGTGGAGATGGTTAGTGGTGGGTATGTGTAGTATGGAGATGGTTAGTGGTGGGTATGTGTAGTAGTGGAGATGGTTAGTGGGGGTATGTGTAGTAGTGGAGATGGTTAGTGGTGGGTATGTGTAGTAGTGGAGATGGTTAGTGGTGGGTATGTGTAGTAGTGGAGATGGTTAGTGGTGGTATGTGTAGTAGTGGAGATGGTTAGTGGTGGGTATGTGTAGTAGTGGAGATGGTTAGTGGTGGGTATGTGTAGTAGTGGAGATGGTTAGTGGGGGTATGTGTAGTAGTGGAGATGGTTAGTGGAGTATGTGTAGTAGTGGAGATGGTTAGGGGGTATGTGTAGTAGTGGAGATGGTTAGTGGTGGGTATGTGTAGTAGTGGAGATGGTTAGTGGTGGGTATGTGTAGTAGTGGAGATGGTTAGTGGTGAGTATGTGTAGTAGTGGAGATGGTTAGTGGTGAGTATGTGTAGTAGTGGAGATGGTTAGTGGTGGTATGTGTAGTAGTGGAGATGGTTAGTGGGTATGTGTAGTAGTGGAGATGGTTAGTGGTGGTATGTGTAGTAGTGGAGATGGTTAGTGGTGGTATGTGTAGTAGTGGAGATGGTTAGTGGTGGGTATGTGTAGTAGTGGAGATGGTTAGTGGGAGTATGTGTAGTAGTGGAGATGGTTAGTGGTGGGTATGTGTAGTAGTGGAGATGGTTAGTGGTGAGTATGTGTAGTAGTGGAGATGGTTAGTGGTGAGTATGTGTAGTAGTGGAGATGGTTAGTGGTGGGTATGTGTAGTAGTGGAGATGGTTAGTGGTGAGTATGTGTAGTAGTGGAGATGGTTAGTGGTGAGTATGTGTAGTAGTGGAGATGGTTAGTGGTGGGTATGTGTAGTAGTGGAGATGGTTAGTGGTGAGTATGTGTAGTAGTGGAGATGGTTAGTGGTGGGTATGTGTAGTAGTGGAGATGGTTAGTGGTGAGTATGTGTAGTAGTGGAGATGGTTAGTGGTGAGTATGTGTAGTAGTGGAGATGGTTAGTGGTGGGTATGTGTAGTAGTGGAGATGGTTAGTGGTGAGTATGTGTAGTAGTGGAGATGGTTAGTGGTGAGTATGTGTAGTAGTGGAGATGGTTAGTGGTGGGTATGTGTAGTAGTGGAGATGGTTTGTGGTGAGTATGTGTAGTAGTGGAGATGGTTAGTGGTGGGTATGTGTAGTAGTGGAGATGGTTAGTGGTGAGTATGTGTAGTAGTGGAGATGGTTAGTGGTGGTATGTGTAGTAGTGGAGATGGTTAGTGGGAGTATGTGTAGTAGTGGAGATGGTAGTAGTGGGAGTATGTGTAGTAGTGGAGATGGTTAGTGGTGAGTATTGTAGTAGTGGAGATGGTTAGTGGTGGGTATGTGTAGTAGTGGAGATGGTTAGTGGTGAGTATGTGTAGTAGTGGAGATGGTTAGTGGTGAGTATGTGTAGTAGTGGAGATGGTTAGTGGTGAGTATGTGTAGTAGTGGAGATGGTTAGTGGTGGGTATGTGTAGTAGTGGAGATGGTTAGTGGTGAGTGTGTAGTAGTGGAGATGGTTAGTGGGGTATGTGTAGTAGTGGAGATGGTTAGTGGTGGTATGTGTAGTAGTGGAGATGGTTAGTGGTGAGTATGTGTAGTAGTGGAGATGGTTAGTGGTGGGTATGTGTAGTAGTGGAGATGGTTAGTGGTGGTATGTGTAGTAGTGGAGATAGTTAGTGGTGGGTATGTAGTAGTGGAGATGGTTAGTGGTGGTATGTGTAGTAGTGGAGATGGTTAGTGGTGGGTATGTGTAGTAGTGGAGATGGTTAGTGGTGGGTATGTGTAGTAGTGGAGATGGTTAGTGGTGGGTATGTAGTAGTGGAGATGGTTAGTGGTGGGTATGTGTAGTAGTGGAGATGGTTAGTGGTGGGTATGTGTAGTAGTGGAGATGGTTAGTGGTGGTATGTGTAGTAGTGGAGATGGTTAGTGGTGGGTATGTGTAGTAGTGGAGATGGTTAGTGGTGGGTATGTAGTAGTGGAGATGGTTAGTGGTGGGTATGTAGTAGTGGAGATGGTTAGTGGTGGGTATGTACAGTAGTGGAGATGGTTAGTGGTGGGTATGTGTAGTAGTGGAGATGGTTAGTGGTGGGTATGTAGTAGTGGAGATGGTTAGTGGTGGGTATAGTAGTGGAGATGGTTAGTGGTGGGTATGTAGTAGTGGAGATGGTTAGTGGTGGGTATGTGTAGTAGTGGAGATGGTTAGTGGTGGGTATGTATAGTGGAGATGGTTAGTGGTGGGTATGTAGTAGTGGAGATGGTTAGTGGTGGGTATGTGTAGTAGTGGAGATGGTTAGTGGTGGGTATGTGTAGTAGTGGAGATGGTTAGTGGTGGGTATGTACAGTAGTGGAGATGGTTAGTGGTGGGTATGTGTAGTAGTGGAGATGGTTAGTGGTGGTATGTGTAGTAGTGGAGATGGTTAGTGGTGGGTATGTAGTAGTGGAGATGGTTAGTGGTGGGTATGTGTAGTAGTGGAGATGGTTAGTGGTGGGTATGTGTAGTAGTGGAGATGGTTAGTGGTGGGTATGTGTAGTAGTGGAGATGGTTAGTGGTGGGTATGTGTAGTAGTGGAGATGGTTAGTGGTGGGTATGTGTAGTAGTGGAGATGGTTAGTGGTGGGTATGTGTAGTAGTGGAGATGGTTAGTGGTG
>NC_091178.1:29267126-29485527 GCF_040958095.1 Procambarus clarkii | reverse complement strand
AGATGGTTAGTGGTGAGTATTGTAGTAGTGGAGATGGTTAGTGGTGGGTATGTGTAGTAGTGGAGATGGTTAGTGGTGGTATGTACAGTAGTGGAGATGGTTAGTGGTGGGTATGTGTAGTAGTGGAGATGGTTAGTGGTGGTATGTTACAGTAGTGGAGATGGTTAGTGTGGTATGTACAGTAGTGGAGATGGTAGTGGTGAGTATGTGTAGTAGTGGAGATGGTTAGTGGTGGGTATGTGTAGTAGTGGAGATGGTTAGTGGTGGGTATGTGTAGTAGTGGAGATGGTTAGTGGTGGGTATGTAGTAGTGGAGATGGTTAGTGGTGAGTATGTGTAGTAGTGGAGATGGTTAGTGGTGGGTATGTGTAGTATGGAGATGGTTAGTGGTGGGTATGTATAGTTGGAGATGGTTAGTGGTGAGTATGTGTAGTAGTGGAATGGTTAGTGGTGTATGTGTAGTAGTGGAGATGGTTAGTGGTGGGTATGTGTAGTAGTGGAGATGGTTAGTGGTGGGTATGTACAGTAGTGGAGATGGTTAGTGGTGGGTATGTGTAGTAGTGGAGATGGTTAGTGGTGAGTATGTAGTAGTGGAGATGGTTAGGTGAGTATGTGTAGTAGTGGAGATGGTTAGTGGTGAGTATGTACAGTAGTGGAGATGGTTAGTGGTGGTATGTGTAGTATGGAGATGGTTAGTGGTGAGTATGTGTAGTAGTGGAGATGGTTAGTGGTGGGAATGTGTAGTAGTGGAGATGGTTAGTGGTGGGTATGTGTAGTAGTGGAGATGGTTAGTGGTGGGTATGTAGTAGTGAGATGGTTGGTGGGTATGTGTATAGTGGAGATGGTTAGTGGTGGTATGTGTAGTAGTGGAGATGGTTAGTGGTGGGTATGTGTAGTAGTGGAGATGGTTAGTGGTGGTATGTGTAGTAGTGGAGATGGTTAGTGGTGGGTATGTAGTAGTGGAGATGGTTAGTGGTGGGTATGTGTAGTAGTGGAGATGGTTAGTGGTGGGTATGTGTAGTAGTGGAGATGGTTAGTGGTGGGTATGTGTAGTAGTGGAGATGGTTAGTGGTGGGTATGTGTAGTAGTGGAGATGGTTAGTGGTGGGTATGTGTAGTAGTGGAGATGGTTAGTGGTGGGTATGTGTAGTAGTGGAGATGGTTAGTGGTGGGTATGTAGTATGGAGATGGTTAGTGGTGGGTATGTGTAGTAGTGGAGATGGTTAGTGGTGGGTATGTAGTAGTGGAGATGGTTAGTGGTGGTATGTACAGTAGTGGAGATGGTTAGTGGTGGGTATGTGTAGTAGTGGAGATGGTTAGTGGTGGGTATGTGTAGTAGTGGAGATGGTTAGTGGTGGGTATGTAGTAGTGGAGATGGTTAGTGGTGGTATGTGTAGTAGTGGAGATGGTTAGTGGTGGGTATGTGTAGTAGTGGAGATGGTTAGTGGTGGTATGTGTAGTAGTGGAGATGGTTAGTGGTGGGTATGTGTAGTAGTGGAGATGGTTAGTGGTGAGTATGTGTAGTAGTGGAGATGGTTAGTGGTGGGTATGTGTAGTAGTGGAGATGGTTAGTGGTGAGTATGTGTAGTAGTGGAGATGGTTAGTGGTGGGTATGTGTAGTAGTGGAGATGGTTAGTGGTGGGTATGTGTAGTAGTGGAGATGGTTAGTGGTGGGTATGTAGTAGTGGAGATGGTTAGTGGTGAGTATGTGTAGTAGTGGAGATGGTTAGTGGTGGGTATGTGTAGTAGTGGAGATGGTTAGTGGTGGGTATGTGTAGTAGTGGAGATGGTTAGTGGTGTATGTGTAGTAGTGGAGATGGTTAGTGGTGATATGTGTAGTAGTGGAGATGGTTATGGTGGGTATGTGTAGTAGTGGAGATGGTTAGTGGTGTATGTGTAGTAGTGGAGATGGTTAGTGGTGGGTATGTGTAGTAGTGGAGATGGTTAGTGGTGGGTATGTAGTAGTGGAGATGGTTAGTGGTGGGTATGTAGTATGGAGATGGTTAGTGGTGGGTATGTGTAGTAGTGGAGATGGTTAGTGGTGAGTATGTGTAGTAGTGGAGATGGTTAGTGTGGGTATGTGTAGTAGTGGAGATGGTTAGTGGTGGGTATGTGTAGTAGTGGAGATGGTTAGTGGTGGGTATGTGTAGTAGTGGAGATGGTTAGTGGTGGTATGTGTAGTAGTGGAGATGGTTAGTGGTGGGTATGTGTAGTAGTGGAGATGGTTAGTGGTGGGTATGTGTAGTAGTGGAGATGGTTAGTGGTGGGTATGTGTAGTAGTGGAGATGGTTAGTGGTGAGTATGTGTAGTAGTGGAGATGGTTAGTGGTGAGTTGTGTAGTAGTGGAGATGGTTAGTGGTGGTATGTGTAGTAGTGGAGATGGTTAGTGGTGGGTATGTGTAGTAGTGGAGATGGTTAGTGGTGGGTATGTGTAGTAGTGGAGATGGTTAGTGGTGGGTAGTGTAGTAGTGGAGATGGTTAGTGGTGGGTATGTGTAGTAGTGGAGATGGTTAGTGGTGGGTATGTGTAGTAGTGGAGATGGTTAGTGGTGGTATGTACAGTAGTGGAGATGGTTAGTGGTGGTATGTGTAGTAGTGGAGATGGTTAGTGGTGGGTATGTGTAGTAGTGGAGATGGTTAGTGGTGGGTATGTGTAGTAGTGGAGATGGTTAGTGGTGGGTATGTGTAGTAGTGGAGATGGTTAGTGGTGGTATGTGTAGTAGTGGAGATGGTTAGTGGTGGGTATGTGTAGTAGTGGAGATGGTTAGTGGTGTATGTGTAGTAGTGGAGATGGTTAGTGGTGGGTATGTGTAGTAGTGGAGATGGTTAGTGGTGGTATGTGTAGTAGTGGAGATGGTTAGTGGTGGGTATGTACAGTAGTGGAGATGGTTAGTGGTGGGTATGTGTAGTAGTGGAGATGGTTAGTGGTGAGTATGTGTAGTAGTGGAGATGGTTAGTGGTGAGTATGTAGTAGTGGAGATGGTTAGTGGTGGTATGTAGTAGTGGAGATGGTTAGTGGTGGGTATGTGTAGTAGTGGAGATGGTTAGTGGTGAGTATGTGTAGTAGTGGAGATGGTTAGTGGGGTATGTGTAGTAGTGGAGATGGTTAGTGGTGGGTATGTGTAGTAGTGGAGATGGTTAGTGGTGGGTATGTGTAGTAGTGGAGATGGTTAGTGGTGAGTATGTGTAGTAGTGGAGATGGTTAGTGGTGGGTATGTGTAGTAGTGGAGATGGTTAGTGGTGGGTATGTGTAGTAGTGGAGATGGTTAGTGGTGGGTATGTGTAGTAGTGGAGATGGTTAGTGGTGAGTATGTGTAGTAGTGGAGATGGTTAGTGGTGGGTATGTGTAGTAGTGGAGATGGTTAGTGGTGGGTATGTGTAGTAGTGGAGATGGTTAGTGGTGGGTATGTAGTAGTGGAGATGGTTAGTGGTGAGTATGTAGTAGTGGAGATGGTTAGTGGTGGGTATGTGTAGTAGTGGAGATGGTTAGTGGGAGTATAGTAGTGGAGATGGTTAGTGGTGTATGTGTAGTAGTGGAGATGGTTAGTGGTGTATGTGTAGTAGTGGAGATGGTTAGTGGTGGGTATGTGTAGTAGTGGAGATGGTTAGTGGGTATGTGTAGTAGTGGAGATGGTTAGTGGTGGGTATGTGTAGTATGGAGATGGTTAGTGGTGGGTATGTGTAGTAGTGGAGATGGTTAGTGGTGGGTATGTAGTAGTGGAGATGGTTAGTGGTGGGTATGTGTAGTAGTGGAGATGGTTAGTGGTGGGTATGTAGTAGTGGAGATGGTTAGTGGTGGGTATGTGTAGTAGTGGAGATGGTTAGTGGTGGGTATGTGTAGTAGTGGAGATGGTTAGTGGGGGTATGTGTAGTAGTGGAGATGGTTAGTGGTGGGTATGTGTAGTAGTGGAGATGGTTAGTGGTGGGTATGTGTAGTAGTGGAGATGGTTAGTGGTGGGTAGTAGTAGTGGAGATGGTTAGTGGTGGGTATGTGTAGTAGTGGAGATGGTTAGTGGTGGGTATGTAGTAGTGGAGATGGTTAGTGGTGGTATGTAGTAGTGGAGATGGTTAGTGGTGGAGTATGTAGTAGTGGAGATGGTTAGTGGTGAGTATGTACAGTAGTGGAGATGGTTAGTGGTGGGTATGTGTAGTAGTGGAGATGGTTAGTGGTGAGTATGTGTAGTAGTGGAGATGGTTAGTGGTGGGTATGTGTAGTAGTGGAGATGGTTAGTGGTGGGTATGTGTAGTAGTGGAGATGGTTAGTGGTGGGTATGTGTAGTAGTGGAGATGGTTAGTGGTGGTATGTGTAGTAGTGGAGATGGTTAGTGGGTATGTGTAGTAGTGGAGATGGTTAGTGGTGGTATGTGTAGTAGTGGAGATGGTTAGTGGTGGGTATGTGTAGTAGTGGAGATGGTTAGTGGTGGGTATGTGTAGTAGTGGAGATGGTTAGTGGTGAGTATGTGTAGTAGTGGAGATGGTTAGTGGTGGGTATGTGTAGTAGTGGAGATGGTTAGTGGTGGGTATGTGTAGTAGTGGAGATGGTTAGTGGTGGTATGTAGTAGTGGAGATGGTTAGTGGTGAGTATGTAGTAGTGGAGATGGTTAGTGGTGGGTATGTGTAGTAGTGGAGATGGTTAGTGGTGGGTATGTATAGTATGGAGATGGTTAGTGGTGATATGTGTAGTAGTGGAGATGGTTAGTGGTGATATGTGTAGTAGTGGAGATGGTTATGGTGGGTATGTGTAGTAGTGGAGATGGTTAGTGGTGATATGTGTAGTAGTGGAGATGGTTAGTGGTGGTATGTGTAGTAGTGGAGATGGTTAGTGGTGGGTATGTGTAGTAGTGGAGATGGTTAGTGGTGGGTATGTACAGTAGTGGAGATGGTTAGTGGTGGGTATGTGTAGTAGTGGAGATGGTTAGTGGTGAGTATGTACAGTAGTGGAGATGGTTAGTGGTGGAGTATGTAGTAGTGGAGATGGTTAGTGGTGTATGTAGTAGTGGAGATGGTTAGTGGTGGGTATGTGTAGTAGTGGAGATGGTTAGTGGTGGTATGTGTAGTAGTGGAGATGGTTAGTGGTGGGTATGTGTAGTAGTGGAGATGGTTAGTGGTGGGTATGTGTAGTAGTGGAGATGGTTAGTGGTGGGTATGTGTAGTAGTGGAGATGGTTAGTGGTGAGTATGTGTAGTAGTGGAGATGGTTAGTGGTGGGTATGTGTAGTAGTGGAGATGGTTAGTGGTGGGTATGTGTAGTAGTGGAGATGGTTAGTGGTGGGTATGTGTAGTAGTGGAGATGGTTAGTGGTGGGTATGTGTAGTAGTGGAGATGGTTAGTGGTGGTATGTGTAGTAGTGGAGATGGTTAGTGGTGGGTATGTGTAGTAGTGGAGATGGTTAGTGGTGGGTATGTGTAGTAGTGGAGATGGTTAGTGGGGTATGTAGTAGTGGAGATGGTTAGTGGTGGTATGTAGTAGTGGAGATGGTTAGTGGTGGGTATGTGTAGTAGTGGAGATGGTTAGTGGTGGTATGTAGTATGGAGATGGTTAGTGTGAGTATGTGTAGTAGTGGAGATGGTTAGTGGTGGGTATGTGTAGTAGTGGAGATGGTTAGTGGTGGGTATGTGTAGTAGTGGAGATGGTTAGTGGTGGTATGTGTAGTAGTGGAGATGGTTAGTGGTGGGTATGTGTAGTAGTGGAGATGGTTAGTGGTGGGTATGTGTAGTAGTGGAGATGGTTAGTGGTGGGTATGTGTAGTAGTGGAGATGGTTAGTGGTGGTATGTGTAGTAGTGGAGATGGTTAGTGGTGGTTGTGTAGTAGTGGAGATGGTTAGTGGTGGGTATGTGTAGTAGTGGAGATGGTTAGTGGTGGGTATGTGTAGTAGTGGAGATGGTTAGTGGTGGGTATGTGTAGTAGTGGAGATGGTTAGTGGTGGTATGTGTAGTAGTGGAGATGGTTAGTGGTGGGTATGTGTAGTAGTGGAGATGGTTAGTGGTGGGTATGTGTAGTAGTGGAGATGGTTAGTGGTGAGTATGTAGTAGTGGAGATGGTTAGTGGGAGTATGTAGTAGTGGAGATGGTTAGTGGTGGGTATGTGTAGTAGTGGAGATGGTTAGTGGTGAGTATGTAGTAGTGGAGATGGTTAGTGGTGGTATGTGTAGTAGTGGAGATGGTTAGTGGTGAGTATGTAGTAGTGGAGATGGTTAGTGGTGGGTATGTGTAGTAGTGGAGATGGTTAGTGGTGGGTATGTGTAGTAGTGGAGATGGTTAGTGGTGGGTATTGTAGTAGTGGAGATGGTTAGTGGTGGGTATGTGTAGTAGTGGAGATGGTTAGTGGTGGGTATGTGTAGTAGTGGAGATGGTTAGTGGTGGTATTGTAGTAGTGGAGATGGTTAGTGGTGGGTATGTGTAGTAGTGGAGATGGTTAGTGGTGGTATGTGTAGTAGAGATGGTTAGTGGTGGGTATGTGTAGTAGTGGAGATGGTTAGTGGTGGTATGTGTAGTAGTGGAGATGGTTAGTGGTGGTATGTGTAGTAGTGGAGATGGTTAGTGGTGGGTATGTGTAGTAGTGGAGATGGTTAGTGGTGGGTATGTGTAGTAGTGGAGATGGTTAGTGGTGGGTATGTGTAGTAGTGGAGATGGTTAGTGGTGAGTATGTGTAGTAGTGGAGATGGTTAGTGGTGGGTATGTGTAGTAGTGGAGATGGTTAGTGGTGAGTATGTGTAGTAGTGGAGATGGTTAGTGGTGGGTATGTGTAGTAGTGGAGATGGTTAGTGGTGGGTATGTGTAGTAGTGGAGATGGTTAGTGGTGGGTATATACAGTAGTGGAGATGGTTAGTGGTGAGTATGAGTAGTGGAGATGGTTAGTGGTGGGTATGTGTAGTAGTGGAGATGGTTAGTGGTGGGTATGTTAGTAGTGGAGATGGTTAGTGGTGATATGTGTAGTAGTGGAGATGGTTAGTGGGTATGTGTAGTAGTGGAGATGGTTAGTGGTGGGTATGTGTAGTAGTGGAGATGGTTAGTGGTGGGTATGTACAGTAGTGGAGATGGTTAGTGGTGGGTATGTGTAGTAGTGGAGATGGTTAGTGGTGAGTATGTAGTAGTGGAGATGGTTAGTGTGAGTATGTACAGTAGTGGAGATGGTTAGTGGTGGGTATGTAGTAGTGGAGATGGTTAGTGGGGGTATGTGTAGTAGTGGAGATGGTTAGTGGTGGTATGTGTAGTAGTGGAGATGGTTAGTGGTGGGTATGTGTAGTAGTGGAGATGGTTAGTGGTGGGTATGTGTAGTAGTGGAGATGGTTAGTGGTGGGTATGTGTAGTAGTGGAGATGGTTAGTGGTGGGTATGTGTAGTAGTGGAGATGGTTAGTGGTGGGTATGTGTAGTAGTGGAGATGGTTAGTGGTGGTATGTGTGTAGTGGAGATGGTTAGTGGTGGGTATGTGTAGTAGTGGAGATGGTTAGTGGTGGGTATGTACAGTAGTGGAGATGGTTAGTGGTGAGTATGTAGTAGTGGAGATGGTTAGTGGTGGGTATGTGTAGTAGTGGAGATGGTTAGTGGGGTATGTGTAGTAGTGGAGATGGTTAGTGGTGGGTATGTGTAGTAGTGGAGATGGTTAGTGGTGATATGTGTAGTAGTGGAGATGGTTAGTGGTGGGTATGTGTAGTAGTGGAGATGGTTAGTGGTGGGTATGTGTAGTAGTGGAGATGGTTAGTGGTGGGTATGTGTAGTAGTGGAGATGGTTAGTGGTGAGTTGTAGTAGTGGAGATGGTTAGTGGTGGTATGTGTAGTAGTGGAGATGGTTAGTGGTGGGTATGTGTAGTAGTGGAGATGGTTAGTGGTGGGTATGTGTAGTAGTGGAGATGGTTAGTGGTGGGTATGTGTAGTAGTGGAGATGGTTAGTGGTGGTATGTGTAGTAGTGGAGATGGTTAGTGGTGGGTATGTGTAGTAGTGGAGATGGTTAGTGGTGAGTATGTGTAGTAGTGGAGATGGTTAGTGGTGAGTATGTGTAGTAGTGGAGATGGTTAGTGGGGTATGTGTAGTAGTGGAGATGGTTAGTGGTGGGTATGTGTAGTAGTGGAGATGGTTAGTGGTGGGTATGTGTAGTAGTGGAGATGGTTAGTGGTGAGTATGTGTAGTAGTGGAGATGGTTAGTGGTGGGTATGTGTAGTAGTGGAGATGGTTAGTGGTGGGTATGTGTAGTAGTGGAGATGGTTAGTGGTATGTAGTGTATGAGTAGTGGAGATGGTTAGTGGTGAGTATGTGTAGTAGTGGAGATGGTTAGTGGTGGTATGTGTAGTAGTGGAGATGGTTAGTGGTGGGTATGTGTAGTAGTGGAGATGGTTAGTGGTGTATGTGTAGTAGTGGAGATGGTTAGTGGTGATATGTGTAGTAGTGGAGATGGTTAGTGGTGGGTATGTGTAGTAGTGGAGATGGTTAGTGGTGTATGTGTAGTAGTGGAGATGGTTAGTGGTGGGTATGTGTAGTATGGAGATGGTTAGTGGTGGGTATGTGTAGTAGTGGAGATGGTTAGTGGTGGGTATGTAGTAGTGGAGATGGTTAGTGGTGGGTATGTGTAGTAGTGGAGATGGTTAGTGGGGGTATGTAGTAGTGGAGATGGTTAGTGGTGGGTATGTGTAGTAGTGGAGATGGTTAGTGGTGGGTATGTGTAGTAGTGGAGATGGTTAGTGGTGGGTATGTGTAGTAGTGGAGATGGTTAGTGGTGGGTATGTGTAGTAGTGGAGATGGTTAGTGGTGGGTATGTGTAGTAGTGGAGATGGTTAGTGGTGGGTATGTAGTAAGTGGAGATGGTTAGTGGTGGGTATGTGTAGTAGTGGAGATGGTTAGTGGTGGGTATGTGTAGTAGTGGAGATGGTTAGTGGTGGGTATGTGCAGTAGTGGAGATGGTTAGTGGTGGGTATGTACAGTAGTGGAGATGGTTAGTGGTGGGTATGTGTAGTAGTGGAGATGGTTAGTGGTGAGTATGTACAGTAGTGGAGATGGTTAGTGGTGGGTATGTACAGTAGTGGAGATGGTTAGTGGTGGGTATGTGTAGTAGTGGAGATGGTTAGTGGTGGTATGTAGTAGTGGAGATGGTTAGTGGTGGTATGTAGTAGTGGAGATGGTTAGTGGTGGTATGTAGTAGTGGAGATGGTTAGTGGTGGGTATGTGTAGTAGTGGAGATGGTTAGTGGGGTATGTGTAGTAGTGGAGATGGTTAGTGGTGGGTATGTGTAGTAGTGGAGATGGTTAGTGGTGGGTATGTGTAGTAGTGGAGATGGTTAGTGGTGGGTATGTGTAGTAGTGGAGATGGTTAGTGGTGAGTATTTGTAGTAGTGGAGATGGTTAGTGGTGAGTTTGTGTAGTAGTGGAGATGGTTAGTGGTGGATATGTGTAGTATTGGAGATGGTTAGTGGTGGGTATGTGTAGTAGTGGAGATGGTTAGTGGTGAGTATGTGTAGTAGTGGAGATGGTTAGTGGTGAGTATGTGTAGTAGTGGAGATGGTTAGTGGTGGGTATGTGTAGTAGTGGAGATGGTTAGTGGTGGGTATGTGTAGTAGTGGAGATGGTTAGTGGTGGGTATGTGTAGTAGTGGAGATGGTTAGTGGTGAGTATGTGTAGTAGTGGAGATGGTTAGTGGTGGGTATGTGTAGTAGTGGAGATGGTTAGTGGTGAGTATGTGTAGTAGTGGAGATGGTTAGTGTGGGTATGTGTAGTAGTGGAGATGGTTAGTGGTGGGTATGTGTAGTAGTGGAGATGGTTAGTGGTGGGTATGTAGTAGTGGAGATGGTTAGTGGTGGTATGTAGTAGTGGAGATGGTTAGTGGTGGTATGTGTAGTAGTGGAGATGGTTAGTGGTGGGTATGTATAGTATGGAGATGGTTAGTGGTAGTATGTGTAGTAGTGGAGATGGTTAGTGGTGGGTATGTGTAGTAAGTGGAGATGGTTAGTGGTGGGTATGTGTAGTAGTGGAGATGGTTAGTGGTGGGTATGTAGTAGTGGAGATGGTTAGTGGTGGGTATGTGTAGTAGTGGAGATGGTTAGTGGTGGTATGTAGTAGTGGAGATGGTTAGTGGTGAGTGTAGTAGTGGAGATGGTTAGTGGTGATGTGTAGTAGTGGAGATGGTTAGTGGTGGGTATGTGTAGTAGTGGAGATGGTTAGTGGTGGGTATGTGTAGTAGTGGAGATGGTTAGTGGTGGGTATGTGTAGTAGTGGAGATGGTTAGTGGTGGGTATGTGTAGTAGTGGAGATGGTTAGTGGTGGGTATGTGTAGTAGTGGAGATGGTTAGTGGTGGGTATGTGTAGTAGTGGAGATGGTTAGTGGTGGGTATGTGTAGTAGTGGAGATGGTTAGTGGTGGTATGTGTAGTAGTGGAGATGGTTAGTGGTGGGTATGTGTAGTAGTGGAGATGGTTAGTGGTGGTATATAGTAGTGGAGATGGTTAGTGGTGAGTATGTAGTAGTGGAGATGGTTAGTGGTGGGTATGTGTAGTAGTGGAGATGGTTAGTGGTGGGTATGTATAGTAGTGGAGATGGTTAGTGGTAGTATGTGTAGTAGTGGAGATGGTTAGTGGTGTATGTGTAGTATGGAGATGGTTAGTGGTGGGTATGTGTAGTAGTGGAGATGGTTAGTGGTGGGTATGTAGTATGGAGATGGTTAGTGGTGGGTATGTGTAGTAGTGGAGATGGTTAGTGGTGAGTATGTAGTAGTGGAGATGGTTAGTGGTGAGTATGTGTACAGTAGTGGAGATGGTTAGTGGGGTATGTAGTAGTGGAGATGGTTAGTGGTGGGTATGTGTAGTAGTGGAGATGGTTAGTGGGGTATGTGTAGTAGTGGAGATGGTTAGTGGTGGTATGTGTAGTAGTGGAGATGGTTAGTGGTGGGTATGTGTAGTAGTGGAGATGGTTAGTGGTGGGTATGTGTAGTAGTGGAGATGGTTAGTGGTGGGTATGTGTAGTAGTGGAGATGGTTAGTGGTGGGTATGTGTAGTAGTGGAGATGGTTAGTGGTGAGTATGTGTAGTAGTGGAGATGGTTAGTGGTGGGTATTGGTAGTAGTGGAGATGAGTTAGTGGGAGTATGTGTAGAGTAGGGGAGATGGATTAGTAGTGAGTGGGTATGCTTTTAGGCAGGGGAGATGGTTAGTTGTGGGTCATGTGTAGTCAGTGTAGATGGTTTAGGTGGGTATGGGTAGTAAGTGGACAGTAGGGAGTGTAGTGGTGAGTATTTGTACAGTAGTGGAGATGGTTGAGTGGTGAGGTATGTGTCAGCTAGTGGAGATGGTAGTGGTGGGATACTGTATAGTAATGGAGAATGGTTAGTGTTAGGATATGTGTAGTAATTGGAGAATGGTTAGTGGTAGAGTATGTGTAGTAATGGAGATGGTTCAATGTGTGAGTATGTGTAGTAATTGAGGAATGGTTCAGTGGTACAGATATCGTGTAGTCTGTGGAGATGGTATAGTGTTGGGTATGTGTAGTAGTCCGGAGATGGTTCAGTGGTGGGTATGTGTAGTAGTGGAGATGGTTAGTGTGGTATGTACAGTAATGGAGATGGTTAGTGGTGGGGTATGTGTAGTAGTGGAGATGTTAGTGGTGAGTATGTGTAGTAGTGGAGATGGTTAGTGGTGAGTATGTGTAGTAGTGGAGATGGTTAGTGGTGGGTATGTGTAGTAGTGGAGATGTTAGTGGTGGGTATGTGTAGTAGTGGAGATGGTTAGTGGTGGGTATGTGTAGTAGTGGAGATGGTAGTGGTGAGTATGTGTAGTAGTGGAAATGGTAGTGGTGGTATGTGTAGTAGTGGAGATGGTTAGTGGGAGTATGTGTAGTAGTGGAGATGGTTAGTAGTGGGTATGTGTATAGTGGAGATGGTTAGTGGTGGGTCTGTGTAGTAGTGGAGCATGGTTAGTGGTGGGTATATACAGTAGTGGAGATGGTAGTGGTGAGTATGTACAGTAGTGGAGATGGTTAGTGGTGGGTATGGTGTAGTAGTGGAGGATGGTTAGTGGTGGGTATGTATAGTAATGGAAAATGGTTAGTGGTAGATATGTGTAGTAATGGAAATGGTTAGTGGTAGCATATGTGTGCGTAGATGGAGATGGTTAATGGTGGGTATGTGTAGTAGTGGAGATGGTTAGTGCTGGGTATGTTACAGTAAGTGGAGATGGTTAGTGGTGGGTATGTGTAGTAGTGGAGATGGTTAGTGGTGGAGTATGTGTACGTAGTGGAGATGGTTAGTGTGAGTATGTACAGTAGTGGAGATGGATTAGTGGTGAGTATTGTACAGTAGTGGAGATGGTTAGTGGTGGGTATGTGTAGTAGTGGAGATGGGTTAGTGGTGAGTATGTGTAGTAGTGGAGATGGTTAGTGGTGGAGTATGTGTAGTAGTGGAGATGGTTAGTGGTGGGTATGTGTAGTAGTGGAGATGGTTAGTGGTGGGTATGGTAGTAGTGGAGATGGTTAGTGGTGGGTATGTGTAGTAGTGGAGATGGTTAGTGGTGGAGTATGTGTAGTAGTGGAGATGATTAGTGGTGAGTATGTGTAGTAGTGGAGATGGTTAGTGGCTGGGTATGGTAGTAGTGGAGATGTTAGTGGTGGGTATTATACAGTAGTGGAGATGGTTAGTGGTGAGTATGTACAGTAGTGGAGGATGGTTAGTGGTGAGGTATGTGTAGTAGTGGAGATGGTTAGTGGTGGGTATGTATAGTAATGGAAATGGTTAGTGGTAGAGTATGTGTAGTAAGTGGAGATGGTTAGTGGTGAGATATGTGTAGTAAGTGGAGATGGTTAAGTGGTGGGTATGTGTAGTAGTGGAGATGGTTAGTGGTGGGTATGTTACAGTAGTGGAGATGGTTAGTGGTGGGTATGTGTAGTTGGAGATGGTAGTGTGAGGATGGTAGTAGTGGAGATGGTAGTACTGGTATGTACGTAGTGGAGATGGGTTAGTGGTGGGTATGTAGTAGTGAATGGAGATGGTTAGTGGTGAGTATGTGTAGTAGTGGAGATGGTTAGTGGTGAGTATGTGTAGTAGTGGAGATGGTTAGTGGTGGGTATGTGTAGTAGTGGAGATGGTTAGTGTGGGTATGTGTAGTAGTGGAGATGGGTTTAGTGTGGTATGTGTAGTAGTGAGATGGTTATTGGTGGTATGTGTAGTGGAGATGGTTAGTGGTGGGTATGTACAGTAGTGGAGATGGTTAGTGGTGGGTATGTACAGTAGTGGAGATGGTTAGTGGTGGGTATGTGTAGTAGTGGAGATGGTTAGTGGTGGTATGTAGTAGTGGAGATGGTTAGTGGTGGTATGTGTAGTAGTGGAGATGGTTAGTGGTGGGTATGTGTAGTAGTGGAGATGGTTAGTGGTGGGTATGTGTAGTAGTGGAGATGGTTAGTGGTGGGTATGTGTAGTAGTGGAGATGGTTAGTGGTGGTATGTGTAGTAGTGGAGATGGTTAGTGGTGGGTATGTGTAGTAGTGGAGATGGTTAGTGGTGGTATGTGTAGTAGTGGAGATGGTTAGTGGTGGGTATGTGTAGTAGTGGAGATGGTTAGTGGTGGGTATGTGTAGTAGTGGAGATGGTTAGTGGTGGGTATGTAAGTAGTGGAGATGGTTAGTGGTGGTATGTACAGTAGTGGAGATGGTTAGTGGTGGGTATGTGTAGTAGTGGAGATGGTTAGTGGTGGGTATGTATAGTATGGAGATGGTTAGTGGTGTATGTGTAGTATGGAGATGGTTAGTGGTGTATGTGTAGTAGTGGAGATGGTTAGGGGGTATGTGTAGTAGTGGAGATGGTTAGTGGTGGGTATGTACAGTAGTGGAGATGGTTAGTGGTGGGTATGTGTAGTAGTGGAGATGGTTAGTGGTGAGTATGTACAGTAGTGGAGATGGTTAGTGGTGAGTATGTAGTAGTGGAGATGGTTAGTGGTGAGTGTAGTAGTGGAGATGGTTAGTGGTGGTATGGTAGTAGTGGAGATGGTTAGTGGTGAGTATGTGTAGTAGTGGAGATGGTTAGTGGTGGGTATGTGTAGTAGTGGAGATGGTTAGTGGTGGGTATGTGTAGTAGTGGAGATGGTTAGTGGTGGTATGTGTAGTAGTGGAGATGGTTAGTGGTGGGTATGTGTAGTAGTGGAGATGGTTAGTGGTGGTATGTGTAGTAGTGGAGATGGTTAGTGGTGAGTATGTGTAGTAGTGGAGATGGTTAGTGGTGGGTATGTGTAGTAGTTGAGATGGTTAGTGGTGGGTATATAACAGTAGTGGAGATGGTTAGTGGTGAGTATGTACAGTAGTGGAGATGGTTAGTGGTGGGTATGTGTAAGTAGTGGCAGAGGTTAGTGGTGGGTATGTAATAGTAATGAATGGTTTAGTGGTAGATATGGTGTAGTAATGACAATTGATTATTGGTCGATATGTGTAGTAATCGGAGATGGTTCAATGGTGGGTATGTGTAGTAGTGGAGATGGTTAGTGGCTGGGTATGCTACAGTAATGGAGATGGTTAGTGGTGAGTATTGTTACAGTAGTGGGAGATGGTAGTGGTGGGTATGTGTAGTAGTGGAGATGGTTAGTGGTGGGTACTGTATAGTAATGGAACTGGTTAGTGGTAGATATGTGTAGTAATGGAAATGGTTATGTGGTAGATATGTTGTAGTAATGGAGATGGGTTAATGGTGGGTATGTGTAGTAATGGAAGATGGTTAGTGGTAGATATGTGTAGTAGTGGAGATGGTTAGTGTTGGGTATGTGTAGTAGTGGAGATGGTTAGTGGTGGGTATGTGTAGTAGTGGAGATGGTTAGTGGTGGGTATGTGTAGTAGTGGAGATGGTTAGTGGTGGGTATGTGTAGTAGTGGAGATGGTTAGTGGTGAGTATGTGTAGTAGTGGAGATGGTTAGTGGTGGGTATGTGTAGTAGTGGAGATGGTTAGTGGTGGTATGTGTAGTAGTGGAGATGGTTAGTAGTGGGTATGTGTAGTAGTGGAGATGGTTAGTGGTGGTATGTGTAGTAGTGGAGATGGTTAGTGGTGGTATGTAGTAGTGGAGATGGTTAGTGGTGGTATGTAGTAGTGGAGATGGTTAGTGGTGGGTATGTGTAGTAGTGGAGATGGTTAGTGGTGGGTATGTGTAGTAGTGGAGATGGTTAGTGGTGATATGTGTAGTATGGAGATGGTTAGTGGTGTATGTGTAGTATGGAGATGGTTAGTGGTGGGTATGTGTAGTAGTGGAGATGGTTAGTGGTTATATGTGTAGTAGTGGAGATGGTTAGTGGTGGGTATGTACAGTAGTGGAGATGGTTAGTGGTGGGTATGTGTAAGTAGTGGAGATGGTTAGTGTGAGGTAATGTACAGTAGTGGAGATGGTTAGTGGTGGGTATGTGTAAGTAGTGGAGATGGTTAGTGGTGGAGTATGTGTAGTAGTGGAGATGGTTAGTGGTGGTATGTGTAGTAGTGGAGATGGTTAGTGGTGGGTATGTGTAGTAGTGGAGATGGTTAGTGGTGGGTATGTGTAGTAGTGGAGATGGTTAGTGGTGGGGTATGTGTAGTAGTGGAGATGGTTAGTGGTGGGTATGTGTAGTAGTGGAGATGGTTAGTGGTGAGTATGTGTAGTAGTGGAGATGGTTAGTGGTGGTATGTGTAGTAGTGGAGATGGTTAGTGGTGGAGTATGTGTAGTAGTGGAGATGGTTAGTGGTGGGTATGTGTAGTAGTGGAGATGGTTAGTGGTGGTATAGTACAGTAGTGGAGATGGTTAGTGGTGAGTATGTACAGTAGTGGAGATGGTTAGTGGTGGGTATGTGTAGTAGTGGAGATGGTTAGTGGTGGGTATGTATAGTAATGGAGATGGTTAGTGGTGATATGTGTAGTAATGGAGATGGTTAGTGGTGGGTATGTGTAGTATGGAGATGGTTATGGTGGGTATGTGTAGTAGTGGAGATGGTTAGTGGTGGGTATGTACAGTATGGAGATGGTTAGTGGTGGGTATGTGTAGTAGTGGAGATGGTTAGTGGTGGTATGTGTAGTAGTGGAGATGGTTAGTGTGAGTATGTGAGTAGTGGAGATGGTTAGTGGTGGGTATGTAGTAGTGGAGATGGTTAGTGGTGGGTATGTGTAGTAGTGGAGATGGTTAGTGGTGGGTATGTGTAGTAGTGGAGATGGTTAGTGGTGGGTATGTGTAGTAGTGGAGATGGTTAGTGGTGGGTATGTGTAGTAGTGGAGATGGTTAGTGGTGGGTATGTGTAGTAGTGGAGATGGTTAGTGGTGGTATGTGTAGTAGTGGAAGACTGGTTCGTGGTGGGTATGTGTAGTAGTGGAGATGTTAGTGGTGAGTATGTGTAGTAGTGGAGATGGTTATTGTGGGTATGTGTAGTAGTGGAGATGGTTAGGTAGGGTGGGTATATACAGTAGTGGAGATGGTTAGTTGTGAGTAGGTACAGGTAAGTGGAGGATGGTTAGTGGTGGGTATGTGTAGTAGTGGAGATGGTTAGTGGTGGGTATGTATAGTAATGGAAATGGTTAGTGGTAGATATGTGTAGTAATGGAAATGGTTAGTGGTAGATATGTGTGGTAATGGAGATGGTTAATGGTGGGTATGTGTAGTAGTGGAGATGGTTAGTGCTGGGTATGTACAGTAATGGAGATGGTTAGTGGTGGGTATGTGTAGCAGTGGAGATGGTTAGTGGTGAGTATGTACAGTAGTGGAGATGGTTAGTGCTGAGTATGTACAGTAGTGGAGATGGTTAGTGGTGAGTATGTACAGTAGTGGAGATGGTTAGTGGTGTAGTGTAGTAGTGGGAGATGGTTAGTGGTGAGTATGTGTAGTAGTGGAGATGGGTTACGTGGTGGGTATGTGTAGTAGTGGAGATGGTTAGTGGTGGGTATGTGTAGTAGTGGAAGATGGTTAGTGGTGGGTATGTGTAGTACGTGGAGATGGTTAGTGGTGGGGATGTTGTAGTAGTGGCGCATGGTTAGTGGTGGGTATGGGTCGTAGTGGGAGATGGTTAGTGGTGGAGTATGTGTAGTAGTGGAAATGGTTAGGGTGGGTATGGTGTAGGTAGTGGAGATGGTTAGTGGGTGAGTATGTGGTAGTCGTGGAGAATGGTTAGTAGTGGGGGTATGTGTAGTAGTGGAGATGGTTAGTGGTGGGTATGTGTAGTAGTGGAGATGGTTAGTGGTGGGTATATACAGTAGTGGAGATGGTTAGTGGTGAGTATGTACAGTAGTGGAGATGGTTAGTGGTGGGTATGTGTAGTAGTGGAGATGGTTAGTGGTGGGTATGTATAGTAATGGAAATGGTTAGTGGTAGATATGTGTAGTAATGGAAATGGTTAGTGGTAGATATGTGTAGTAATGGAGATGGTTAATGGTGGGTATGTGTAGTAATGGAAATGGTTAGTGGTAGATATGTGTAGTAGTGGAGATGGTTAGTGTTGGGTATGTGTAGTATTGGAGATGGTTAGTGGTGGGTATGTGTAGTAGTGGAGATGGTTAGTGCTGGGTATGTACAGTAATGGAGATGGTTAGTGGTGGGTATGTGTAGTAGTGGAGATGGTTAGTGGTGAGTATGTACAGTAGTGGAGATGGTTAGTGCTGAGTATGTACAGTAGTGGAGATGGTTAGTGGTGAGTATGTACAGTAGTGGAGATGGTTAGTGGTGGGTATGTGTAGTAGTGGAGATGGTTAGTGGTGAGTATGTGTAGTAGTGGAGATGGTTAGTGGTGGGTATGTGTAGTAGTGGAGATGGCTAGTGGTGGGTATGTGTAGTAGTTTAGATGGTTAGTGGTGGGTATGTGTAGTAGTGGAGATGGTTAGTGGTGAGTATGTGTAGTAGTGGAGATTGTTAGTGGTGAGTTTGTGTAATAGTGGAGATGGTTAGTGGTTGGTATGTGTAGTAGTAGAGATGGTTAGTGGTGGGTATGTGTAGTATTGGAGATGGTTAGTGGTGGGTATGTTTAGTAGTGGAGATGGTTAGTGGTGAGTATGTGTAGTAGTGGAGATGGTTAGTGGTGGGTATGTGTACTAGTGGAGATGGTTAGTGGTGGGTATGTGTAGTAGTGGAGATGGTTAGTGGTGGGTATATACAGTAGTGGAGATGGTTAGTGGTGAGTATGTACAGTAGTGGAGATGGTTAGTGGTGGGTATGTGTAGTAGTGGAGATGGTTAGTGGTGGGTATGTATAGTAATGGAAATGGTTAGTGGTAGATATGTGTAGTAATGGAAATGGTTAGTGGTAGATATGTGTAGTAATGGAGATGGTTAATGGTGGGTATGTGTAGTAATGGAAATGGTTAGTGGTAGATATGTGTAGTAGTGGAGATGGTTAGTGTTGGGTATGTGTAGTATTGGAGATGGTTAGTGGTGGGTATGTGTAGTAGTGGAGATGGTTAGTGCTGGGTATGTACAGTAATGGAGATGGTTAGTGGTGGGTATGTGTAGTAGTGGAGATGGTTAGTGGTGAGTATGTACAGTAGTGGAGATGGTTAGTGGTGAGTATGTACAGTAGTGGAGATGGTTAGTGGTGGGTATGTGTAGTAGTGGAGATGGTTAGTGGTGAGTATGTGTAGTAGTGGAGATGGTTAGTGGTGGGTATGTGTAGTAGTGGAGATGGTTAGTGGTGGGTATGTGTAGTAGTGGAGATGGTTAGTGGTGGGTATGTGTAGTAGTGGAGATGGTTAGTGGTGAGTATGTGTAGTAGTGGAGATTGTTAGTGGTGAGTTTGTGTAATAGTGGAGATGGTTAGTGGTGGGTATGTGTAGTAGTAGAGATGGTTAGTGGTGGGTATGTGTAGTATTGGAGATGGTTAGTGGTGGGTATGTGTAGTAGTGGAGATGGTTAGTGGTGAGTATGTGTAGTAGTGGAGATGGTTAGTGGTGGGTATGTGTAGTAGTGGAGATGGTTAGTGGTGGGTATGTGTAGTAGTGGAGATGGTTAGTGGTGGGTATATACAGTAGTGGAGATGGTTAGTGGTGAGTATGTACAGTAGTGGAGATGGTTAGTGGTGGGTATGTGTAGTAGTGGAGATGGTTAGTGGTGGGTATGTATAGTAATGGAAATGGTTAGTGGTAGATATGTGTAGTAATGGAAATGGTTAGTGGTAGATATGTGTAGTAATGGAGATGGTTAATGGTGGGTATGTGTAGTAATGGAAATGGTTAGTGGTAGATATGTGTAGTAGTGGAGATGGTTAGTGTTGGGTATGTGTGTAGTAGTGGAGATGGTTAGTGGTGGGTATGTACAGTAATGGAGATGGTTAGTGGTGGGTATGTGTAGTTGTGGAGATGGTTAGTGGTGGGTATGTACAGTAATGGAGATGGTTAGTGGTGGGTATGTGTAGTAATGGAGATGGTTAGTGGTGGGTATGTGTAGTAGTGGAGATGGTTAGTGGTGGGTATGTGTAGTAGTGGAGATGGTTAGTGGTGGGTATGTGTAGTAGTGGAGATGGTTAGTGGTGGGTATGTGTAGTAGTGGAGATGGTTAGTGGTGGGTATGTACAGTAATGGAGATGGTTAGTGGTGGGTATGTGTAGTAGTGGAGATGGTTAGTGGTGGGTATGTGTAGTAGTGGAGATGGTTAGTGGTGGGTATGTGCAGTAGTGGAGATGGTTAGTGGTGGGTATGTGTAGTAGTGGAGATGGTTAGAGGTGGGTATGTGCAGTAATGGAGATGGTTTGTGGTGGGTATGTGTAGTAGTGGAGATGGTTAGTGGTGGGTATGTGCAGTAGTGGAGATGGTTAGAGGTGGGTATGTACAGTAGTGGAGATGGTTAATGGTGGGTATGTGTAGTAGTGGAGATGGTTAGTGGTGGGTATGTGCAGTAGTGGAAATGGTTAGTGGTGGGTATGTGTAGTAATGGAGATGGTTAGTGGTGGGTATGTGTAGTAATGGAGATGGTTAGTGGTGGAACCACTAACCATCTCCACTTCTGCACATACCCACCACTAACCATCTCTACTACTGTACATACCATGTGTAGAGTGTAATATGGTGTTTATTGATACAACTGGATCCCCACTAGATCCACCCTACACTACCCTCACCCTTCCCCACTACCTCCTCACTACACAACCCTTACCCTTCCCACTACCTTCACTCTACACTACTTTACCCTCACCCTTCCACACTACCTCCAACCTACACTACCCTCACCCTTCCCCACTACCTTCACACTACACTACTTTACCCTCACCCTTCCACACTACCTTCACCCTACACTACCCTCACCCTTCCACACTACCTCCACACTACAGTACCCTCACCCTTCTCCACTACCTTCACACTACACTACTTTACTCTCACCCTTCCCCACTACCTTCACACTACACTACCCTCACCCTTCCCCCCTACCTTCACACTAAACTACTTTACCCTCACCCTTCCCCACTACCTTCACCCTACAATACCCTTTACCCATCCCCACTACCTCCACACTACACTACCCTCACCCTTCCCCACTTCCTTCACACTACACTACTTTACCCTCACCCTTCCCCACTACCTTCACCCTACAATACCCTTACCCATCCCCACTACCTTCACACTACACTACCCTCACCCTTCCCCACTACCTTCACCCTACGTATCTTACCTCCTCCTGACACATAAAATACAGTCCAACATCTTACTCAACTATCAATCTCATCTTTTCCTTTTTCTATACTGCATCATCTTTTATCTATTCCCTCTCCTTTTTCCTCTCATGCCGTCCATTTCTCTAACCATCTCCATTACTACACATACTCATCACTAACCATCTCCATTACTACACATACCCACCACTAACCATCTCCACTGCTACACATACCTACCACCAACCATCTCCACTACTACACATACCCACCACTAACCATCTTCTTTACTACACATACCCTCTACTAACCATCTTCACTACTGCTCATACCCACCACTAACCATCTCCATTACTGCACATACCCATCACTAACCATCTCCACTACTGTACATACCCACCACTAACCATCTCCACTACTGCACATACCCACCACTAACCATCTCAATTATTACACATACCCACCACTAACCATCTCCACGACTACATATACTCACCACTAACCATCTCCACTACTACACATACCCACCGCTAACCAACTCCACTACTGCACATACCCACCACTAACCATCTCCACTACTAAACATACCCACCATTAACTATCTCCACTACTGTACATACCCACCACTAACCATCTCCACTACTAAACATACCACTAACCATCTCGATTACTGCTTATACCCACCACTAACCCTCTCCACTACTGTACATACCCACCACTAACCATCTACACTACTGTACATACCCACTACTAACCATCGCCACTACAGTATATACCCACCACTAACCATCTCCACTACTGCACATACCCACCACTAACCATCTCAATTACTACACACACCACTAACCGTCTCCATTACTACACATACTCACCACTAACCATCTCCATTACTACACATACCCACCACTAACCATCTCCATTACTACACATACCCACCACTAACCATCTCCACTACTACACATACCCACCACTAACCCTCTCCATTACAACACATACCCACCACTAACCATCTCCACTACTGTACATACCCACCACTAACCATCTCCATTACTACACATACCCAAAACTAACCATCTCCACTACTGCACATACCCACCACTAACCATCTCCACTGCTACACATACCCACCACTAACTATCTCCACTACTACACATACCCACCACTAACCATCTCCATTACTACACATACCCACCACTAACCATCTCCACTACTGTACATACCCACAACTAACCATCGCCACTACTGTATATACCCACCACTAACCATCTCCACTACTACACATACCCACCACTAACCATCTCAATTACTACACATACTCACCACTAACCATCTCCACTACTGCACATACCCACCACTAACCATCTCAATTACTACACATACCCACCACTAACCATCTCCACTACTAAACATACCCACCGCTAACCATCTCCACTACTACACATACCCACCACTAACCATCTCCACTACTACACATACCCACCACTAACCATCTCCTCTACTACACATACCCACCACTAACCATCTCCACTACTGTACATACCCACCACTAACCACCTCCACTACTGTACATACCCACTATTAACCATCTCCACTACTACACATACCCTCCACTAACCATCTCCACTACTGCACATACCCACCACTAACCATCTCCACTACTACACATACCCTCCACTAACCATCTCCATTATTACACATACCCACCACTAACCATCTCCATTATTACACATACATACCAATAACCATCTCCACTACTGCACATACCCACCACTAACCATCTCAATTACTACACATACCACTAACCATCTCCATTATTATACATACCCACCACTAACCATCTCAATTACTACACATACCCACCACTAACCATCTCCACTACTACTAAACATACCCACCGCTAACCATCTCCACTACTACACATACCCACCACTAACCATCTCCACTACTACACATACCCACCACTAACCATCTCCACTACTACACATACCCACCACTAACCATCTCCACTACTACTAAACATACCCACCACTAACCATCTCCACTACTGTACATAGCCACCACTAACCATCTCCACTACTACACATACCCTCCACTAACCATCTCCATTATTACACATACCCACCACTAACCATCTCCACTACTGCACATATCCACCACTAACCATCTCCACTACTACACATACCCACCACTAACCATCTCCACTACTACACATACCCACCACTAACCATCTCAATTACTACACATACCCACCACTAACCATCTCCACTACTACTAAACATACCCACCGCTAACCATCTCCACTACTACACATACCCACCACTAACCATCTCCACTACTACACATACCCACCACTAACCATCTCCACTACTACACATACCCACCACTAACCATCTCCACTACTGTACATACCCACCACTAACCATCTCCACTACTACACATACCCTCCACTAACCATCTCCATTATTACACATACCCACCACTAACCATCTCCACTACTGCACATATCCACCACTAACCATCTCCACTACTACACATACACACCACTAACCATCTCCACTACTACACATACCCACCACTAACCATCTCAATTACTACACATACCCACCACTAACCATCTCCACTACTACTAAACATACCCACCGCTAACCATCTCCACTACTACACATACCCACCACTAACCATCTCCACTACTACACATACCCACCACTAACCATCTCCACTACTACACATACCCACCACTAACCATCTCCACTACTACTAAACATACCCACCACAAACCATCTCCACTACTGTACATACCCACCACTAACCATCTCCACTACTACACATACCCACCACTAACCATCTCCACTACTGCACATATCCACCACTAACCATCTCCACTACTACACATACCCTCCACTAACCATCTCCATTATTACACATACCCACCACTAACCATCTCCACTACTACACATACCCACCACTAACCATCTCCACTGCTACACATACCCACCACTAACCATCTCCACTACTACACCTACCCACCACTAATCATCTCCACTACTACACATACCCACCACTAACCATCTCCAAAACTACACATACCCACCACTAACCATCCCCAATACTACACATACCCACCAATAACCATCTCCACTACTGCACATACTCACCACTAACCATCTCCACTACTACACATACCCACCACTAACCATCTCCACTACTACACATACTCACTACTAATCATCTCCAATACTACACATACCCACCACTAACCATCTCCACTACTGCACATACTCACCACTAACCATCTCCACTACTACACATACCCACCATTAACCATCTCCACTACTGTACATACCCACCACTAACCATCTCCACTACTAAACATACCACTAACCATCTCGATTACTGCTTATACCCACCACTAACCCTCTCCACTACTGTACATACCCACCACTAACCATCTACACTACTGTACATACCCACTACTAACCATCGCCACTACAGTATATACCCACCACTAACCATCTCCACTACTGCACATACCCACCACTAACCATCTCAATTACTACACATACCACTAACCGTCTCCATTACTACACATACTCACCACTAACCATCTCCATTACTACACATACCCACCACTAACCATCTCCATTACTACACATACCCACCACTAACCATCTCCACTACTACACATACCCACCACTAACCCTCTCCATTACAACACATACCCACCACTAACCATCTCCACTACTGTACATACCCACCACTAACCATCTCCATTACTACACATACCCAAAACTAACCATCTCCACTACTGCACATACCCACCACTAACCATCTCCACTGCTACACATACCCACCACTAACTATCTCCACTACTACACATACCCACCACTAACCATCTCCATTACTACACATACCCACCACTAACCATCTCCACTACTGTACATACCCACAACTAACCATCGCCACTACTGTATATACCCACCACTAACCATCTCCACTACTACACATACCCACCACTAACCATCTCAATTACTACACATACTCACCACTAACCATCTCCACTACTGCACATACCCACCACTAACCATCTCAATTACTACACATACCCACCACTAACCATCTCCACTACTAAACATACCCACCGCTAACCATCTCCACTACTACACATACCCACCACTAACCATCTCCACTACTACACATACCCACCACTAACCATCTCCTCTACTACACATACCCACCACTAACCATCTCCACTACTGTACATACCCACCACTAACCACCTCCACTTCTGTACATACCCACTATTAACCATCTCCACTACTACACATACCCTCCACTAACCATCTCCACTACTGCACATACCCACCACTAACCATCTCCACTACTACACATACCCTCCACTAACCATCTCCATTATTACACATACCCACCACTAACCATCTCCATTATTACACATACATACCAATAACCATCTCCACTACTGCACATACCCACCACTAACCATCTCAATTACTACACATACCACTAACCATCTCCATTATTATACATACCCACCACTAACCATCTCAATTACTACACATACCCACCACTAACCATCTCCACTACTACTAAACATACCCACCGCTAACCATCTCCACTACTACACATACCCACCACTAACCATCTCCACTACTACACATACCCACCACTAACCATCTCCACTACTACACATACCCACCACTAACCATCTCCACTACTACTAAACATACCCACCACTAACCATCTCCACTACTGTACATAGCCACCACTAACCATCTCCACTACTACACATACCCTCCACTAACCATCTCCATTATTACACATACCCACCACTAACCATCTCCACTACTGCACATATCCACCACTAACCATCTCCACTACTACACATACCCACCACTAACCATCTCCACTACTACACATACCCACCACTAACCATCTCAATTACTACACATACCCACCACTAACCATCTCCACTACTACTAAACATACCCACCGCTAACCATCTCCACTACTACACATACCCACCACTAACCATCTCCACTACTACACATACCCACCACTAACCATCTCCACTACTACACATACCCACCACTAACCATCTCCACTACTGTACATACCCACCACTAACCATCTCCACTACTACACATACCCTCCACTAACCATCTCCATTATTACACATACCCACCACTAACCATCTCCACTACTGCACATATCCACCACTAACCATCTCCACTACTACACATACACACCACTAACCATCTCCACTACTACACATACCCACCACTAACCATCTCAATTACTACACATACCCACCACTAACCATCTCCACTACTACTAAACATACCCACCGCTAACCATCTCCACTACTACACATACCCTCCACTAACCATCTCCATTATTACACATACCCACCACTAACCATCTCCATTATTACACATACATACCAATAACCATCTCCACTACTGCACATACCCACCACTAACCATCTCAATTACTACACATACCACTAACCATCTCCATTATTATACATACCCACCACTAACCATCTCAATTACTACACATACCCACCACTAACCATCTCCACTACTACTAAACATACCCACCGCTAACCATCTCCACTACTACACATACCCACCACTAACCATCTCCACTACTACACATACCCACCACTAACCATCTCCACTACTACACATACCCACCACTAACCATCTCCACTACTACTAAACATACCCACCACTAACCATCTCCACTACTGTACATAGCCACCACTAACCATCTCCACTACTACACATACCCTCCACTAACCATCTCCATTATTACACATACCCACCACTAACCATCTCCACTACTGCACATATCCACCACTAACCATCTCCACTACTACACATACCCACCACTAACCATCTCCACTACTACACATACCCACCACTAACCATCTCAATTACTACACATACCCACCACTAACCATCTCCACTACTACTAAACATACCCACCGCTAACCATCTCCACTACTACACATACCCACCACTAACCATCTCCACTACTACACATACCCACCACTAACCATCTCCACTACTACACATACCCACCACTAACCATCTCCACTACTGTACATACCCACCACTAACCATCTCCACTACTACACATACCCTCCACTAACCATCTCCATTATTACACATACCCACCACTAACCATCTCCACTACTGCACATATCCACCACTAACCATCTCCACTACTACACATACACACCACTAACCATCTCCACTACTACACATACCCACCACTAACCATCTCAATTACTACACATACCCACCACTAACCATCTCCACTACTACTAAACATACCCACCGCTAACCATCTCCACTACTACACATACCCACCACTAACCATCTCCACTACTACACATACCCACCACTAACCATCTCCACTACTACACATACCCACCACTAACCATCTCCACTACTACTAAACATACCCACCACAAACCATCTCCACTACTGTACATACCCACCACTAACCATCTCCACTACTACACATACCCACCACTAACCATCTCCACTACTGCACATATCCACCACTAACCATCTCCACTACTACACATACCCTCCACTAACCATCTCCATTATTACACATACCCACCACTAACCATCTCCACTACTACACATACCCACCACTAACCATCTCCACTGCTACACATACCCACCACTAACCATCTCCACTACTACACCTACCCACCACTAATCATCTCCACTACTACACATACCCACCACTAACCATCTCCAAAACTACACATACCCACCACTAACCATCCCCAATACTACACATACCCACCAATAACCATCTCCACTACTGCACATACTCACCACTAACCATCTCCACTACTACACATACCCACCACTAACCATCTCCACTACTACACATACTCACTACTAATCATCTCCAATACTACACATACCCACCACTAACCATCTCCACTACTGCACATACTCACCACTAACCATCTCCACTACTACACATACCCACCATTAACCATCTCCACTACTGTACATACCCACCACTAACCATCTCCACTACTAAACATACCACTAACCATCTCGATTACTGCTTATACCCACCACTAACCCTCTCCACTACTGTACATACCCACCACTAACCATCTACACTACTGTACATACCCACTACTAACCATCGCCACTACAGTATATACCCACCACTAACCATCTCCACTACTGCACATACCCACCACTAACCATCTCAATTACTACACATACCACTAACCGTCTCCATTACTACACATACTCACCACTAACCATCTCCATTACTACACATACCCACCACTAACCATCTCCATTACTACACATACCCACCACTAACCATCTCCACTACTACACATACCCACCACTAACCCTCTCCATTACAACACATACCCACCACTAACCATCTCCACTACTGTACATACCCACCACTAACCATCTCCATTACTACACATACCCAAAACTAACCATCTCCACTACTGCACATACCCACCACTAACCATCTCCACTGCTACACATACCCACCACTAACTATCTCCACTACTACACATACCCACCACTAACCATCTCCATTACTACACATACCCACCACTAACCATCTCCACTACTGTACATACCCACAACTAACCATCGCCACTACTGTATATACCCACCACTAACCATCTCCACTACTACACATACCCACCACTAACCATCTCAATTACTACACATACTCACCACTAACCATCTCCACTACTGCACATACCCACCACTAACCATCTCAATTACTACACATACCCACCACTAACCATCTCCACTACTAAACATACCCACCGCTAACCATCTCCACTACTACACATACCCACCACTAACCATCTCCACTACTACACATACCCACCACTAACCATCTCCTCTACTACACATACCCACCACTAACCATCTCCACTACTGTACATACCCACCACTAACCACCTCCACTTCTGTACATACCCACTATTAACCATCTCCACTACTACACATACCCTCCACTAACCATCTCCACTACTGCACATACCCACCACTAACCATCTCCACTACTACACATACCCTCCACTAACCATCTCCATTATTACACATACCCACCACTAACCATCTCCATTATTACACATACATACCAATAACCATCTCCACTACTGCACATACCCACCACTAACCATCTCAATTACTACACATACCACTAACCATCTCCATTATTATACATACCCACCACTAACCATCTCAATTACTACACATACCCACCACTAACCATCTCCACTACTACTAAACATACCCACCGCTAACCATCTCCACTACTACACATACCCACCACTAACCATCTCCACTACTACACATACCCACCACTAACCATCTCCACTACTACACATACCCACCACTAACCATCTCCACTACTACTAAACATACCCACCACTAACCATCTCCACTACTGTACATAGCCACCACTAACCATCTCCACTACTACACATACCCTCCACTAACCATCTCCATTATTACACATACCCACCACTAACCATCTCCACTACTGCACATATCCACCACTAACCATCTCCACTACTACACATACCCACCACTAACCATCTCCACTACTACACATACCCACCACTAACCATCTCAATTACTACACATACCCACCACTAACCATCTCCACTACTACTAAACATACCCACCGCTAACCATCTCCACTACTACACATACCCACCACTAACCATCTCCACTACTACACATACCCACCACTAACCATCTCCACTACTACACATACCCACCACTAACCATCTCCACTACTGTACATACCCACCACTAACCATCTCCACTACTACACATACCCTCCACTAACCATCTCCATTATTACACATACCCACCACTAACCATCTCCACTACTGCACATATCCACCACTAACCATCTCCACTACTACACATACACACCACTAACCATCTCCACTACTACACATACCCACCACTAACCATCTCAATTACTACACATACCCACCACTAACCATCTCCACTACTACTAAACATACCCACCGCTAACCATCTCCACTACTACACATACCCACCACTAACCATCTCCACTACTACACATACCCACCACTAACCATCTCCACTACTACACATTCCCACCACTAACCATCTCCACTACTACTAAACATACCCACCACAAACCATCTCCACTACTGTACATACCCACCACTAACCATCTCCACTACTACACATACCCACCACTAACCATCTCCACTACTGCACATATCCACCACTAACCATCTCCACTGCTACACATACCCTCCACTAACCATCTCCATTATTACACATACCCACCACTAACCATCTCCACTACTACACATACCCACCACTAACCATCTCCACTGCTACACATACCCACCACTAACCATCTCCACTACTACACCTACCCACCACTAACCATCTCCACTACTACACATACCCACCACTAACCATCTCCAAACTACACATACCCACCACTAACCATCTCCAATACTACACATACCAACCAATAACCATCTCCACTACTGCACATACTCACCACTAACCATCTCCACTACTACACATACCCACCACTAACCATCTCCACTACTACACATACTCACTACTAATCATCTCCAATACTACACATACCCACCACTAACCATCTCCACTACTGCACATACTCACCACTAACCATCTCCACTACTACACATACCCACCACTAACCATCTCCACTACTGCACATACTCACCACTAACCATCTCCACTACTACACATACCCACCACTAACCATCTCCACTACTACACATACTCACCACTAACCATCTCCACTACTACACATACCCACCACTAACCATTTCCACTACTACACATACCCACCACTAACCATCTCCACTACTACACATACCCACCACTAACCATCTCCACTACTACACATACCCACCACTAACCATCTCCACTACTACACATACTCACCACTAACCATCTTCCACTACTACACATACCCACCACTAACCATCTCCACTACTACACATACCCACCACTAACCATCTCCACTACTACACATACCCACCACTAACCACCTCCACTACTACACATACCCACCACTAACCATCTCCACTACTACACATACTCACCACTAACCATCTCCACTACTACACATACCCACCACTAACCATCTCCACTACTACACATACCCACCACTAACCATCTCCACTACTACACATACCCACCACTAACCATCTCCACTACTACACATACCCACCACTAACCATCTCCACTACTACACATACCCACCACTAACCATCTCCACTACTACACATACTCACCACTAACCATCTCCACTACTACACATACCCACCACTAACCATCTCCACTACTACACATACCCACCACTAACCCTCTCCACTACTACACATACCCACCACTAACCATCTCCACTACTACACATACTCACCACTAACCATCTCCACTACTACACATACCCACCACTAACCATCTCCACTACTACACATACCCACCACTAACCATCTCCACTACTACACATACTCACCACTAACCATCTCCACTACTACACATACCCACCACTAACCATCTCCACTACTACACATACCCACCACTAACCATCTCCACTACTACACATACCCACCACTAACCATCTCCACTACTACACATACCCACCACTAACCATCTCCACTACTACACATACCCACCACTAACCATCTCCACTACTACACATACCCACCACTAACCATCTCCACTACTACACATACCCACCACTAACCATCTCCACTACTACACATACCCACCACTAACCATCTCCACTACTACACATACCCACCACTAACCATCTCCACTACTACACATACCCACCACTAACCATCTCCACTACTACACATACCCACCACTAACCATCTCCACTACTGCACATATCCACCACTAACCATCTCCACTACTACACATACCCTCCACTAACCATCTCCATTATTACACATACCCACCACTAACCATCTCCACTACTACACATACCCACCACTAACCATCTCCACTGCTACACATACCCACCACTAACCATCTCCACTACTACACCTACCCACCACTAACCATCTCCACTACTACACATACCCACCACTAACCATCTCCAATACTACACATACCCACCACTAACCATCTCCAATACTACACATACCCACCAATAACCATCTCCACTACTGCACATACTCACCACTAACCATCTCCACTACTACACATACCCACCACTAACCATCTCCACTACTACACATACTCACCACTAATCATCTCCAATACTACACATACCCACCACTAACCATCTCCACTACTGCACATACTCACCACTAAACATCTCCACTACTACACATACCCACCACTAACCATCTCCACTACTGCACATACTCACCACTAACCATCTCCACTACTACACATACCCACCACTAACCATCTCCACTACTACACATACTCACCACTAACCATCTCCACTACTACACATACCCACCACTAACCATCTCCACTACTACACATACCCACCACTAACCATCTCCACTACTACACATACCCACCACTAACCATCTCCACTACTACACATACCCACCACTAACCATCTCCACTACTACACATACTCACCACTAACCATCTCCACTACTACACATACCCACCACTAACCATCTCCACTACTACACATACCCACCACTAACCATCTCCACTACTACACATACCCACCACTAACCATCTCCACTACTACACATACCCACCACTAACCATCTCCACTACTACACATACCCACCACTAACCATCTCCACTACTACACATACTCACCACTAACCATCTCCACTACTACACATACCCACCACTAACCATCTCCACTACTACACATACACACCACTAACCATCTCCACTACTACACATACCCACCACTAACCATCTCCACTACTACACATACCCACCACTAACCATCACCACTACTACACATACTCACCACTAACCATCTCCACTACTATACATACCCACCACTAACCATCTCCACTACTGCACATACCCACCACTAACCATCTCCACTACTACACATACCCTCCACTAACCATCTCCATTATTACACATACCCACCACTAACCATCTCCATTATTACACATACATACCAATAACCATCTCCACTACTGCACATACCCACCACTAACCATCTCAATTACTACACATACCACTAACCATCTCCATTATTATACATACCCACCACTAACCATCTCAATTACTACACATACCCACCACTAACCATCTCCACTACTACTAAACATACCCACCGCTAACCATCTCCACTACTACACATACCCACCACTAACCATCTCCACTACTACACATACCCACCACTAACCATCTCCACTACTACACATACCCACCACTAACCATCTCCACTACTACTAACATACCCACCACTAACCATCTCCACTACTGTACATAGCCACCACTAACCATCTCCACTACTACACATACCCTCCACTAACCATCTCCATTATTACACATACCCACCACTAACCATCTCCACTACTGCACATATCCACCACTAACCATCTCCACTACTACACATACCCACCACTAACCATCTCCACTACTACACATACCCACCACTAACCATCTCAATTACTACACATACCCACCACTAACCATCTCCACTACTACTAAACATACCCACCGCTAACCATCTCCACTACTACACATACCCACCACTAACCATCTCCACTACTACACATACCCACCACTAACCATCTCCACTACTACACATACCCACCACTAACCATCTCCACTACTGTACATACCCACCACTAACCATCTCCACTACTACACATACCCTCCACTAACCATCTCCATTATTACACATACCCACCACTAACCATCTCCACTACTGCACATATCCACCACTAACCATCTCCACTACTACACATACACACCACTAACCATCTCCACTACTACACATACCCACCACTAACCATCTCAATTACTACACATACCCACCACTAACCATCTCCACTACTACTAAACATACCCACCGCTAACCATCTCCACTACTACACATACCCACCACTAACCATCTCCACTACTACACATACCCACCACTAACCATCTCCACTACTACACATACCCACCACTAACCATCTCCACTACTACACATACCCACCACTAACCATCTCCACTACTGTACATACCCACCACTAACCATCTCCACTACTACACATACCCACCACTAACCATCTCCACTACTGCACATATCCACCACTAACCATCTCCACTACTACACATACCCTCCACTAACCATCTCCATTATTACACATACCCACCACTAACCATCTCCACTACTACACATACCCACCACTAACCATCTCCACTGCTACACATACCCACCACTAACCATCTCCACTACTACACCTACCCACCACTAACCATCTCCACTACTACACATACCCACCACTAACCATCTCCAAAACTACACATACCCACCACTAACCATCTCCAATACTACACATACCCACCAATAACCATCTCCACTACTGCACATACTCACCACTAACCATCTCCACTACTACACATACCCACCACTAACCATCTCCACTACTACACATACTCACCACTAATCATCTCCAATACTACACATACCCACCACTAACCATCTCCACTACTGCACATACTCACCACTAACCATCTCCACTACTACACATACCCACCACTAACCATCTCCACTACTGCACATACTCACCACTAACCATCTCCACTACTACACATACCCACCACTAACCATCTCCACTACTACACATACTCACCACTAACCATCTCCACTACTACACATACCCACCACTAACCATTCCACTACTACACATACCCACCACTAACCATCTCCACTACTACACATACCCACCACTAACCATCTCCACTACTACACATACCCACCACTAACCATCTCCACTACTACACATACTCACCACTAACCATCTTCACTACTACACATACCCACCACTAACCATCTCCACTACTACACATACCCACCACTAAACCATCTCCACTACTACACATACCCACCACTAACCACTACCACTACTACACATACCCACCACTAACATCTCCACTACTACACATACTCACCACTAACCATCTCCACTACTACAATACCACCACTACCATCTCCACTACTACACATACCACCACTTAACACTTTACCACTACTACACAATACCCACCACTAACCATCTCCACTACTACACATACCCACCACTAACCATCTCCACTACTACCATACTCACCACTAACCATCTCCACTACTACACATACTCACCACTAACCATCTCCACTAATACACATACCCACCACTAACCATCTCCACTACTACACATACCCACCACATAACCATCTCCACTACTACACATACCCACCACTAACCATCTCCACTACTACACATACTCACCACTAACCATCTCCACTACTACACATACCACCACTAACCATCTCCACTACTACACATACCTTCACCACTAACCATCTCCACTACTACACATACTCACCACTAACCATCTCCACTACTACACATACCCACCACTAACCATCTCCACTACTACACATACCCACCACTAACCATCTCCACTACTACACATACTCACCACTAACCATCTCCACTACTACACATACCCACCACTAACCATCTCCACTACTACACATACCCACCACTAACCATCTCCACTACTACACATACCCACCACTAACCATCTCCACTACTACACATACCCACCACTAACCATCTCCACTACTACACATACCCACCACTAACCATCTCCACTACTACACATACCCACCACTAACCATCTCCACTACTACACATACCCACCACTAACCATCTCCACTACTACACATACCCACCACTAACCATCTCCACTACTACACATACCCACCACTAACCATCTCCACTACTACACATACCCACCACTAACCATCTCCACTACTACACATACCCACCACTAACCATCTCCACTACTACACATACCCACCACTAACCATCTCCACTGCTACACATACCCACCACTAACCATCTCCACTACTACACCTACCCACCACTAACCATCTCCACTACTACACATACCCACCACTAACCATCTCCACTACTACACATACCCACCACTAACCATCTCCACTACTACACATACCCACCACTAACCATCTCCACTACTACACATACCCACCACTAACCATCTCCACTACTACACATACCCACCACTAACCATCTCCACTACTACACATACTCACCACTAACCATCTCCACTACTACACATACCCACCACTAACCATCTCCACTACTGCACATACTCACCACTAACCATCTCCACTACTACACATACCCACCACTAACCATCTCCACTACTGCACATACTCACCACTAACCATCTCCACTACTACACATACCCACCACTAACCATCTCCACTACTACACATACTCACCACTAACCATCTCCACTACTACACATACCCACCACTAACCATCTCCACTACTACACATACCCACCACTAACCATCTCCACTACTACACATACCCACCACTAACCATCTCCACTACTACACATACCCACCACTAACCATCTCCACTACTACACATACCCACCACTAACCATCTCCACTACTACACATACCCACCACTAACCATCTCCACTACTACACATACCCACCACTAACCATCTCCACTACTACACATACCACCACTAACCATCTCCACTACTACACATACCCACACTAACCATCTCCAATACTACACATACCCATCCACTAACCATCTCCACTACTACACATACCTCACCACTAACCATCTCCACTACTACACATACCCACCACTAACCATCTCCACTACTACACATACCCACCACTAACCATCTCCACTACTACACATACCCACCACTAACCATCTCCACTACTACACATACCCACCACTAACCATCTCCACTACTACTACATACCCACCACTAACCATCTCCACTACTACACATACCCACCACTAACCATCTCCACTTACTACACATACCCACCACTAACCATCTCCATTACTTACACATACCCACCACTAACCATCTCCACTACTACACATACCACCACTAACCATCTCCACTACTACACATACCCACCACTAACCATCTCCACTACTACACATACCCACCACTAACCATCTCCACTACTACACATACCCACCACTAACCATCTCCACTACTACACATACCCACCACTAACCATCTCCACTACTACACATACCCACCGCTAACCATCTCCACTACTACACATACCCACCACTAACCATCTCCACTACTGACCATACCCACCACTAACCATCTCCACTACTACACATACCCTCCACTAACCAATCTCCACTATACACATACCCACCACTAACCATCTCCACTACTGCACATACCCACCACTAACCATCTCCACTACTACACATACCCACCACTAACCATCTCCACTACTACACATACCCACCACTAACCATCTCCACTACTACACATACCCACCACTAACCATCTCCACTACTACTAAACATACCCACCACTAACCATCTCCACTACTGTACATACCCACCACTAACCATCTCCACTACTACACATACCCTCCACTAACCATCTCCATTATTACACATACCCACCACTAACCATCTCCACTACTGCACATATCCACCACTAACCATCTCCACTACTACACATACCCTCCACTAACCATCTCCATTATTACACATACCCACCACTAACCATCTCCACTACTACACATACCCACCACTAACCATCTCCACTACTACACATACCCACCACTAACCATCTCCACTACTACACATACCCACCACTAACCATCTCCACTACTACACATACCCACCACTAACCATCTCCAACTACTACACATACCCACCACTAACCATCTCCACTACTACACATACCCACCACTAACCATCTCCACTACTGCACATACTCACCACTAACCATCTCCACTACTACACATACCCACCACTAACCATCTCCACTACTACACATACTCACCACTAACCATCTCCACTACTACACATACCCACCACTAACCATCTCCACTACTGCACATACTCACCACTAACCATCTCCACTACTACACATACCCACCACTAACCATCTCCACTACTGCACATACCTCACCACTAACCATCTCCACTACTACACATACCCACCACTAACCATCTCCACTACTACACATACTCACCACTTAACCATCTCCACTACTACACATACCCACCACTAACCATCTCCACTACTACACATACCCACCACTAACCATCTCCACTACTACACATACCCACCACTAACCATCTCCACTACTACACATACCCACCACTAACCATCTCCACTACTACACATACCCACCACTAACCATCTCCACTACTACACATACCCACCACTAACCATCTCCACTACTACACATACCCACCACTAACCATCTCCACTACTACACATACTCACCACTAACCATCTCCACTACTACACATACCCACCACTAACCATCTCCACTACTACACATACCCACCACTAACCATCTCCACTACTACACATACCCACCACTAACCATCTCCACTACTACACATACCCACCACTAACCATCTCCACTACTACACATACTCACCACTAACCATCTCCACTACTACACATACCCACCACTAACCATCTCCACTACTACACATACCCACCACTAACCATCTCCACTACTACACATACCCACCACTAACCATCTCCACTACTACACATACTCACCACTAACCATCTCCACTACTACACATACTCACCACTAACCATCTCCACTACTACACATACCCACCACTAACCATCTCCACTACTACACATACTCACCACTAACCATCTCCACTACTACACATACTCACCACTAACCATCTCCACTACTACACATACCCACCACTAACCATCTCCACTACTACACATACTCACCACTAACCATCTCCACTACTACACATACCCACCACTAACCATCTCCACTACTACACATACCCACCACTAACCATCTCCACTACTACACATACCCACCACTAACCATCTCCACTACTACACATACCCACCACTAACCATCTCCACTACTACACATACTCACCACTAACCATCTCCACTACTACACATACCCACCACTAACCATCTCCACTACTACACATACCCACCACTAACCATCTCCACTACTACACATACCCACCACTAACCATCTCCACTACTACACATACCCACCACTAACCATCTCCACTACTACACATACCCACCACTAACCATCTCCACTACTACACATACCCACCACTAACCATCTCCACTACTACACATACTCACCACTAACCATCTCCACTACTACACATACCCACCACTAACCATCTCCACTACTACACAAACCCACCACTAACCATCTCCACTACTACACATACCCACCACTAACCATCTCCACTACTACACATACCCACCACTAACCATCTCTACTACTACACATACTCACCACTAACCATCTCCACTACTACACATGAGGTAAGATACGTAGAGTGAAGGTAGTGGGGAAGGGTGAGGGTAGTGTAGGGTGAAGGTAGTGGGGAAGAGTGAAGGTAGTGTAGTGTGGAGGTAGTGGGGAAGGGTGAAGGTAGTGTAGTGTGGAGGTAGTGGGAAAGGGTGAGGGTAGTGTAGGGTGAAGGTAGTGGGGAAGAGTGAAGGTAGTGTAGTGTGGAGGTAGTGGGAAAGGGTGAAGGTAGTGTAGTGTGGAGGTAGTGGGGAAGGGTGAAGGTAGTGTAGTGTGGCGGTAGTGGGGAAGGGTGAAGGTAGTGTAGGGTGAAGGTAGTGTAGGGTGAAGGTAGTGTAGTGTGGCGGTAGTGGGGAAGGGTGAAGGTAGTGTAGGGTGAAGGTAGTGTAGGGTGAAGGTAGTGTAGTGTGGCGGTAGTGGGGAAGGGTGAAGGTAGTGTAGGGTGAAGGTAGTGTAGGGTGAAGGTAGTGTGAGGAGTGGAGAGACTCTAGTCGGACATAAATGAAAAATGGCCGGGAAAAAGCGACTTGTGATATACTAGAGATGAGGAGCGATGAGTTTAAAAGATGAGGAGGAGAAGGTGCTTGTTGAGCAACCTGTGAGGTGAAGTAATGAGGGAAGGGGAGTGTATGAGAGAAAGGAAGAATCGGTGAGAAGGGAAGGAAGGGGTGGAGGGGATGATAGTGTTATTGTGGCCAGTAATGGGGTGGCAGGTGAAGTGGAACAGGACACAGGGGACAAAGAAGAAATACTATCTGTGGACAGGTGGGTAAGGAATTATTGGCGAAAAGATATAAGAATAAAAAGGCAAGTATAGGAATGAGAAGGAATAAGAAGAATTAGGAAATGAAGGAAAACAAATGAATTGAAAGGAATGAATACGAAGAGAAAAGTTGGATAAGAAATTAAATGATGAGAATAAAGGAAAGGAATAGTAAGAGCTCGGAAAGTACTCCATACACAGTCTCAAATATAGACACAATAGAGCCCAGTACGTTCAAGATCTCTGTACACCAGTTGATAGACAGTCGAGAGACGGGACCAGAGAGCTAAAGCTCAACCCTTGCAAGCACAAGAGTAGAGGAAGATAAGGGAAGAGGAGGGAAGACAAGAGACGAGAAGAGGAGATAAGAGAAGCGTAGAGGAGAGGAAGGGGGGGGGGAATGTTCCAAGGGAACTTCGTACGGTAAAAGAGACCAGAGACTTCGCTCTACACTGTGAAAGTGAGAGAAGGAGATTGTGAGGTGGTAGTGAGAGGAGAGTGTGAGGTGGTAGTGAGAGAAGATTGTGCGGTAGTGAGTGGAAATAGAGGTAGCGAGAGGAGATTGTGATAATGTGGGAAGGAGATTATGAGCATGGAAGAAGAGATAGTGATGAGATTGTGATCCTGATCGACTAGGATGTACCTGATCAACCAGGCTGTGACTCATACATCAGGCTGCAAGCAGCCACGTCCAACAGCCTGGTTGATCAGTCCAGCAACCAGGAGCCCTGGTCGATGACCGGGCCGCGGGACGCTAAGCCCTGGAAACACCTCAAAGGTAACCTCAAGGGTAGGTATACACCCAGAAGATTGTGAGGACATTGATCTCAACTTGATTGTGTGATTTAGTGATTGTGGACCAGAAAGTGTGGACCAGAGAGTGTGAACCAGAGAGGGTGGACCAGAGAGTGTGGACCAGAAAGTGTGGACCAGAGAGTGTGGACCATACAGTGTGGACCAGAGAGTGTGGACCAAAGAGTGTGGATCAGAGAGTGTGGGCCAGAGAGTGTGGACCATACAGTGTGGACCAGAGAGTGTGGACCAAAGAGTGTGGATCAGAGAGTGTGGGCCAGAGAGTGTGGACCAAAGAGTGTGGATCAGAGAGTGTGGGCCAGAGAGTGTGGGCCAGAGAGCTTAGGCCAGAGAGTGTGGGCCAGAGAGTGTGGGCCAGAGAATGTGGGTCAGAGAACGTGGGCCAGAGAGTAGGCGAGTGTGGGCCAGAGAGTGTGGACCAAAGATTGGGTGAGTGTGGGCCAGAGAGTGTGACACAGAGAGTGGACAAGTGTAGGCCAGAAAGTGGGCGAAAGTGGGCCAGAGAGTGTGGGCCAGAGAGTGGGTGAGTGTGGGCCAGAGAGTGTGGACCAGAGAATGTGGGCCAGAGAGTAGGCGAGTGTGGGCCACAGGGTGTGGACCAAAGATTGGGCGAGTGTGGGCCAGAGAGTGTGGGCCAGAGAGGGACCAGTGTGGGCCAGAGAGTGGACGAGTGTGGACCAGAGAGTGTACGAGTGTGGGCCAGAGAGTGTACGAGTGTGGGCCAGAAAGTGGACGAGTGTGGGCCAGAGAGTGAACGAGTCTGGGCCAGAGAGTGGGTGAGTCTGGGCCAGAGAGTGGGTGAGTGTGGGCCAGAGTGTGGACGAGTGTGGGCCAGAAAGTGGTCGAGTGTGGACTTGAGATTGAAAGAGTGTGGGCCAGAGAGTGGGCGAGTGTGGGCCAGAAAGTGGACTAGTGTGGACTTGAGATTGAAAGAGTGTGGGCCAGAGAGTGGGCGAGTGTGGGCCAGAGAGTGGACGAGTGTGGGCCAGAGAGTGGGCGAGTGTGGGCCAGAGAGTGGGCGAGTGTGGGCCAGAGATTGGACGAGAGTGGGCCAGAAAGTGGACGAGTGTGGGCCAGAGAGTGGGCGTGTGTGGGCTAAAGAGTAGGTGAGTGTGGGCCAAAGACTGGAGGAGTGTGGGCCAGAGAGTGGGTGAGTGTGGGCCAGAGAGTGGACGAGTCTGTGCCAGAGAGTGGGTGAGTGTGGGCCAGAGAGTGTACAAGTGTGGGGCATAGAGTGGACGAGTGGGGGCCAGAGAGTGGACGAGTGTGTGCCAGAGAGTGGGTGAGTGTGGGCCAGAGAGTGTACAAGTGTGGGGCATAGAGTGGACGAGTGGGGGCCAGAGAGTGGACGAGTGTGTGGGCCAGAGAGTGAACGAGTTTGGGCCAGAGAGTGGACGAATGTGGGCCAGAGAGTGGACGAGTGTGGGCCAGAGAGCAGACGAGTGTGGGCCAGAGAGTGGACGAGTGTGTGGGCCAAAGAGTGAACGAGTGTGGGCCAGAGAATGGACGAGTGTGGGCCAGAGAGTGGACGACTGTGGGCCAGAGAGTGGACGAGGGTGGGCCAGAGAGTGAACGAGTGTGGGCCAGAGAGTGAACGAGTGTGGGCCAGAGAGTGGACGAGTGTGGGCCAGAGAGTGGGTGAGTGTGGGCAATAGAGTTGACGAGTGTGGGCAATAGAGTGGACGAGTGTGTGCCTGAGAGTGGACGAGTGTGGGCCAGAGAGTGGACGAGTGTGGGCCAGAGAGTGACGAGTGTGGGCCAGAGAGTGGACGAGTGTGGGCCAGAGAGTGGACGAGTGTGGGCCAGAGAGTGGACGAGTGTGTGGGCTAGAGAGTGGACGAGTGTGGGCCAGAGAGTGGACGAGTGTGGGCCAGAGAGTGGACGAGTGTGGGCCAGAGAGTGGACGAGTGTGGGCCAGAGAGTGGACGAGTGTGGGCCAGAGAGTGGACGAGTGTGGGCCAGAGAGTGGACGAGTGTGGGCCAGAGAGTGGGCGAGTGTGGGCCAGAGAGTGGTCGAGTGTGGGCCAAAGAGTGGGTGAGTTTGGGCCTGCGAGTGGACGAGTGTGGGCCAGAGAGTGGGCGAGTGTTGGCGAGAGAGTGGGTGTGGGCCAGAGAGTGGACGGGTGTGGGCCAGATAGTGGACGAGTCTAGACCAGAGAGTGGGCGAGAGTTTGGGCCCAGAGAGTATGTGAGTGTGGACCAGAGAGTGATCGAGTCTGGGCAAGAGAGTTGGTGAGTGTGGGCCAGAGAGTGGGTGAGTGTGCACCAGAGAGTGTGGACCAGAGAGTGTGGACCAGAGAGTGTGTGCCAGAGAGTGTCGGCCAGAGAGTGTGGACCAAAGAGTGTGGACCAAAGAGTGTGGGCCAGAGAGTGTGGACCAGGGAGTGCGGACCAAAGAGTGTGGACCAGAAAGTGTGGAACAGAGAGTGTGGGCCGGAGAATGTGGACCAGAGAATGTGGACCAGAGAATGTGGACCAGAGAGTGTGGGCCAGAGAGTGTCGGACAGAGAGTGTGGACCAAAGAGTGTGGACCAAAGAGTGTGGGCCAGAGAGTGTGGACCAGAGAGTGCGGACCAGAGAGTGTGGACCAGAGAGTGTGGGCCAGAGAGTGTCGGGCCAGAGAGTGTCAGCTAGAAAGTGTGGGCCAGAGAGTGTGGGCCAGAGAGTGTGGGCCAGAGAGTTTGTACCAGAGAGTGTGGACCAAAGAGAGTGTGCCAGAGAGTGTGGGCCAGAGAATGTGGGCGAGAGAGTTGGCGAGTTTGGGCAAGAGAGTGTGGCCCAGAAAGTGTGGACCAGAGAGTGTGGGCAGGAGAATGTGGGCTAGAGAATGTGGGCCAGAAAGTTGGCGAGTGTGGGCCAGAGAGTGTGGACCAGAAAATGTGGACCAGAGGATGTGAACCAGAGATTTTGGACCAGAGAGTGTGGACCAGAGAGTGGGCGAGTGTGTGCCAGAGAGTGTGTGAGTGTGGACCAGATAGTGGGTGAGTGTAGACTAGAGAGTGGGCGAGTGTTTGGGCCCGAGAGTGGGTGAGTGTGGGCTATAGAGTGGGTGAGTGTGGGTTAGAGAGTGGGTGAGTGTGGACTAGACAGTGAACGAGTCTGGGCCAGAGAGTGGGTGAGTGTGGGCTAGAGAGTGGGTGAGTGTGGGCTAGATAGTGGGTGAGTGTGAGCCAGAGAGTGGACGAGTGTAGGCCAGATAGTGGATGAGTGTAGACCAGAGAGTGTTTTTCAGAGAGTTGGTGAGTGTGGGCCAGAGAGTGGACGAGTGAGGACCAGAGAGAAGGCGAGTGTGGACCAGAGAGTGGGCGAGTGTGGACCAGAGAGTGAACGAGTCTGGGCCAGAGAGTGGAGGAGACTGGGCCAGAGAGTGGGTGAGTCTGGGCCAGAGAGTGTGGGCCAGAGATAGGGCGAGTGTGGGCCAGGGAATGTGCAAGTGTGGGCCAGAGAGTGGGCGAGTGTGGGGCAGAGAGAGGACGAGTGTGGGCCAGAGAGTGGGTGAGTGTTAGCCGGAGAGTGAGTGTTGGCCAGAGACTGGGTAACTGTAGGCCAGAGAGTGTGGGCCAGAGAGTGGATGAGTGTGGGCCAGAGAGTGGATGAGTGTGGGCCAAAGAGTGGGTTGGTGTGAGCCAGAGATTGGGTGACTGTAGGCCAGAGTATGTTGGCCAGAGAGTGGACAAGTGTGGGCCAGAGAGTGGGCGAGTGTGGACCAGAGAGTGGGCGAGTGTGGACCAGAGAGTGGGCGAGTGTGGACCAGAGAGTGAACGAGTCTGGGGCCAGAGAGTGGAGGAGACTGGGCCAGAGAGTGGGTGAGTCTGGGCCAGAGTGGGCGAGTGTGGACCAGAGAGTGGGTGAGTGTGGGCTAGAGAGTGCACGAGGGTGAGCCAGAGAGTGGGAGAGTGTTGGCCAGAGAGTGTGGGCCAGAGAGTTTGGGCCAGAGAGAGGGCGAGTGTGGACCAGAGAGTGGCAGAGTGCGGACCAGAGAGTGAACGAGTCTGGGCCAGAGAGTGGAGGAGACTGGGCCAGAGAGTGGGTGAGTCTGGGCCAGAGAGTGGGCGAGTGTGGTATAGAGAGTGGGTGAGTGTGGGCTAGAGATTGGGTGAGTGTGGACCAGAGAGTGGGTGAGTGTGGACCAGAGAGTGTGGACCAGTAAGTGTGGACAAGAGAGGGTGGGCCAGTGAGTGTGGGCCAGAGAGTGTGGACCAAAGAGTGAGGGCCAGAGAGTGTGTGCCAAAGAGTGTGGGCGAGAGAGTGTGGACCAGAGAGTTTGGGCCAGAGAGTGTCGGGCCAGAGAGTGTCGGGCCAGAGAGTGTCGGGCCAGAGAGTGTCGGGCCAGAGAGTGTCAGGCCAGAGAGTGTCGGGCCAGAGAGTGTCAGGCCAGAGAGTGTCGGGCCAGAGAGTGTCGGGCCAGAGAGTGTCGGGCCAGAGAGTGTCGGGCCAGAGAGTGTCAGGCCAGAGAGTGTCGGGCCAGAGAGTGTCGGGCCAGAGAGTGTCGGGCCAGAGAGTGTCGAACCAGAGAGTGTGGACCAGAGTGTGTGGGCCAGAAAGTGTTGAGTAAGAGAGTGTCGGGCCAAAGAGTGTCGGGCCAGAGAGTGTCAGGCCAGAGAGTGTCGGGCCAGAGACTGTCGGGCCTGAGAGTGTCAGGCCAGAGAGTGTCGGGCCAGAGAGTGTCGGGCCAGAGAGTGTGGACCAGAGAGTGTCGGGTCAGAGAGAGTCGGGCCAGAGAGTGTCAGGCCAGAGAGTGTTGGCCAGATAGTGTGGGCCAGAGAGTGTGGACCAGAGAGTGTGGACCAGAGAGTGTGGGCCAGAGAGTGGACGAGTGTGGGCCAGAGAGGGGACGAGTGTGGGGCAGAGAGTGGGTGAGTGTGGGCCAGAGAAGAGTGAGTGTGGGCCAGAGAGTGGGTGAGTGTGGGCCAGAGAGTGGGTGAATGTGGGCCAGAGACTGGGTAAATGTAGGCCAGAGAGTGTGGGCCAGAGAGTGGGTAAGTGTGGGCCAAAGTGTGGGTTAGTGTGAGCCAGAGAGTGGGTGAGTGTTGGCCAGAGAGTGGGTGAGTGTAGGCCAGAGAGTTGGTGAGTCTGGGCCAGAGAGTGGGTGACTGTGGGTCAGAGAGTGGGTGACTGTGGGTCAGAGAGTGGGTGACTGTGGGTCAGAGAGTGGGTGAGTGCGGGCCAGAGAGTAGACGAATGCTGGCCATAGAGTGGGTGAGGGTGGACCAGAGAGTGGGCGAGAGTGGGTTAGAGAGTGGACGAGTGTGGGGCAGAGAGTGTGGATCAGAGAGTGTGGGCCAGAAAATTTTGGCCAGAGAGAGTGGGCGAGTGTGGGCCAGAGAGTGGGTGAGCATGGGTCAGAGAGGGGACGAGTGTGGGATAGAATGTGTGGGCCAGAGAATGGACGAGTGTGGACCAGAGAGTGGGCAATTGTGGGCAAGAGAGTGGGTGAGTGTGGGCCAGAGAGTGGACGAGAGTGGGCCGGAGAGTGTGGGTCAAAGAGTGGGTGAGTGTGGGCCAGAGAGTGGACGAGTGTGGGCCAGAGAGTGGACGAGTGTGGACCAGGGATTGGGTGAGTGTGGGCCAGAGAGTGGACGAGAGTGGGCCAGAGAGAAGGTGAGTGTAGGACAGAGAGTGGGTGAGTGTGGGACAGAGAGTGGATGAGTGTGGGCCAGAGAGTGGATGAGTGTGGACCAGGGATTGGGTGAGTGTGGGCCAGAGTGTGGACGAGTGTGGGCCAGGGAGTGGGTGAGTGTGGGTCAGAGTGTGTGGGCCAGAGAGTGTGGGCCAGAGAGTGGGCGGGTGTGGGCCGGAGAGAGGATGAGTGTGGGCCAGAGAGTGTGGAAAAGAGAGTGGACGAGTAAGGGCCAGAGATTGTGGGCCAGAGAGTGGACGAGTTTAAGCCAGAGAGAGGGGTGAGTGTGGGCCAGAGAGGGGGTGAGTGTGGGCCAGAGAGGGGACGAGTGTGAACCAGGGAGAGTGGGCCAGAAAGTGGGTGAGTGTGGCCAAGAGAGTGGGTGAGTGTGGGACTGAGAGTTGGTGAGTGTGGACCAGAGAGTGGACGAATGTGGAACAGAGGGGGACTAGTGTGGGCCTTTTGAGCCTCGTACATAGCTTTTCATAGTTTCGTTCATAGCATACCTCGTTAATAGTTTATAGCATATGGCTTTTCGAGAGCCTCGTTGGACGTAGAATCACTGTTTACCAACGTACCTTTGGATGAAACAATCGGGATGATTGTCATCAGAGTGTATCGTGATCCGGTCTGTACTCCTCTTGACATTCTTGAAAACATTCTAAGTAAACTACTCCAAGCTTGTACTAAAGAGACACCCTTCATGAGCCCGGATGGGCACATATTTAGGCAAGTAGATGGGGTCGCCATGGGTTCTCCCCTAGGTGTCCTGTTTGCGAACTTTTACATGGGTACCACCGAACAGAAGGTCTTAGTTGACATGAACTTGAAACCTGTCATATACTGCAGGTATGTTGACGACATTTTTACACAGGTATCTGATGTCAGAAGTCTGCAGGAGCTGAAGGAGGCATTCGAGCGGAATTCTGTATTGAGTTTCACTAACGAGATGGAGAAGGATGGGAAGCTCCCCTTTCTAGATGTAACAGTCATGGAAAGGAGCGGAGGTTTCCACACTGCAGTCTACACTAAGGAAACAAACATAGGAATGTGCCTCAATGCCAAGAGTGACTGCCCAGACAGGTACAAGAGGAGTGTTGTTAACGCTTATGTCGACCGTGCTCTCAGTCACAGCTCAGGATGGAAGGAAGTCGATGAAGAACTCTGTAGGGCAAGGTAGGTCCTAGTCAACAACGGCTTTTCCAATGGTTTCATTGAAGACATCATAAAAAGGAAAGTGAAACGACATGCAACCTCTGAAGAGTCAATTAACACAACACCTGTAACCCCTATTAGGCTATTTTACAGGAACTTCTTTTCCACAGCTCATAAAACGGAGGAAAGGGTCCTGAAAGATATAGTTGATAGGAACGTTATCCCTACAGAAAAAAAATCAGATGATAAAATTGACGATTTACTATAAAACCAAAAAAAACGGCCAACCTACTCATCAAAAACTCTCCAATCACAAAGCAGAACGCCTTAAAAAGAGACCAACGTCGTCACTACACATCAAAAAGTCAACACCAGTAATCAACAGCCAATTAATGCACAACTATATTCTACCCACTTCAAGTCTTCGTACCAATATAGAAGCATCAAGAGGAAGTATGGGCGAATAGGCCATTTGCAGTCACTTCCATTCTTCCCTCACATTTATCTTACTTTTTCGGTCATATTTAACAAGATATATATATATATATATATATATATATATATATATATATATATATATATATATATATATATATATATATATATATATATATATATATATATATATATATATATATATATATATATATATTATTATTAAATATGACCGAAAAAGTAAGATTAATAATTCTAACACGAATTTTCTCAATCTTTCGTACGTTTCTTTTCACTGTTGGAGGTAAATCAAAAATCAATTCTCCAAAATTCATTTTTATTTCTAGTCTGACGCGACACGAGCGCGTTTCGTAAAACTTATTACATTTTCAAAGACTTTAGTTCACAAATACACAACTGAATAGAACTTACGCATCTCCGATTTTATATCTACATTTGAGTGAGGTGGAAGGGGTGATGTGGCATTAACACAAGACAGAACAAGATGTGGCATTAATAGGGTATTAATTTCATCAACACAAGACAGAACAAGAGTATTAATAGGGTATTAATTTCATCAACACAAGACAGAACACGAAACAATGGATATTGAATAGAAGTGTTTGTAGAAAGCCTATTGGTCCATATTTCTTGATGCTTCTATATTGGAGCGGAGTCTTGAGGTGGGTAAAATGGAGATGGTCACAATATATATATATATATATATATATATATATATATATATATATATATATATATATATATATATATATATATATATATATATATATATATATATATATATATATATATATGTCGTACCTAGTAGCCAGATCGCAGTTCTTGGCCTACTATGCAAGGCCCGATTTGCCTAATAAGCTAAGTTTTCCAGAACTTCAATATTTTTCAATTATTTTTTATTATGAAATGATAAAGCTATTCATTTCATTATGTATGAGCTGATTTTTTTTTAATTTGAGTTAAAACTAACGTAGATATATGACCGAACCTAACCAACCCTACCTAACCTAACCTAACCTAACCTATCTTAACCTAACCTAAACTAACATAACTAAATCAATAATTTATGTTCTTAATATAATATAATAATAATATTTAAAATAAACCCAATGGGAAACATTTTATTGAAAATAAAGAAAATCACTCGGCCTATTAGGCAAATCGGGCCTTGCATAGTAGGCCGAGAAGAGCGTCGTGACTACTAGGTACGACATATATATATATATATACTACTAGTGACTACTACTAGGTATATATATATATATATAGCGCCTTGTTGCTAGGGCAGCTGTCAGAAAAATTAGCATAGACGCTGCAACGATGCTTCGACCCTATCAACTGGGTTTTGGTGTCCCCCATGGCTGTGAAGCAGCAGCTCATGCAGCACGAGCCTATATCAAGCACCTCCCAGAAAATAAGGCATTAATTAAATTAGATTTTAAAAATGCCTTCAACCAGGTAAAAAGGGATGTGGTACTGGAAGCAGTTCGAACAAGCTTTACTTGTCTACTCCCCTTCGTCTCAGCAGGGTACAGTAGGGAATCGACGCTGCTGTTTGGGGAACATGAAGTTGTTTCTGCAGAAGGTGTCCAGCAGGGAGACCCACTTGAACCTTTTCTTTTCTGGACGCAGCTAAAGAGGTCACAAGCAGATTGTCCAGCGAATTCAACATGTGGTTCCTGGACGATGGCACCCTGGCAGGGATACAGGAATCCCTGCTAGGAGATCTTCTGCTAGTGAAATCTAAGGGAGAGGAGTTAGGAACTGCGATGGCAGACCAGTATGGTCGTCATGGTCTGGTATGTTGTAAATCATAGGGTAAGATTGCAAGACATGAAGAAGTCCACGACATCATGAAGAGGAGCCTCGCCACAGCCCGCTGCCCGGCACACAGAGAACCTGTGACCCCTTCCGTGTAAGGATGGTAAGCAAGTGGTGTGGGACTACACGTGTGCTACGACACTGGCCAGTACCTACCTCCACAACAGCACAAGTGAAAGCGGTGGTGCTGCTTCTTTCGGGGAATCGCAAAAAATTATTAAATACAGAGGTCTGGCAGACTGCTACAGCTTTGTTCCGATCGGCTCGGAGACCCTCGGTTCGTGTGGAAAATGTGCATTGAAGTTCCTGAAGGAATTGGGGGACAAAATGATCAGCGCTACAAAAGATCAGAGAGAAAAAGGTTTCTTGTTCCAGCGCCTCAGTGGCAGGTGGTGTTGTAGGGTGTACTGGTGGTGTTGTGGGGTGTACTGGTGGTGTGGGGTGTATTGGTGGTTTTGTGGAGTGTACTGGTGGTGTGTGGCAGGTGATGTTGTGGGGTGTACTGGTGGTGTTGTGGGGTGTATTGGTGGTGTGTGGCAGGTGGTGTTGTGGGGTGTACTGGTGGTGTTGTGGGGTGTATTGGTGGTGTGTGGCAGGTGGTGTTGTGGGGTGTACTGGTGGTGTGTGGCAGGTGGTGGTGTGTGGCAGGTGGTGTTGTGGGGTGTACTGGTGGTGTGTGGCAGGTGGTGGTGTGTGGCAGGTGGTGGTGTGTGGCTGGTGGTGTTGTGGGGTGTGCTGGTGGTGTGTAGCAGGTGGTATTGTGGGGTGTACTGGTGGTGTGTGGCAGGTGGTGGTGTGTGGCAGGTGGTGTTGTGGGGTGTACTGGTGGTGTGTGGCAGGTGGTGGTGTGTGGCAAGGGGTGGTGTGGGGTGTACTGGTGGTGTGTTGTAGGTGGTGTTGTGGGGTGTACTGGTGGTGTGTGGCTGGTGGTGGTGTGGGGTGTACTGGTGGTGTGTGGCAGGTGGTGGTGTGGGGTGTACTGGTGGTGTGTGGCAGGTGGTGTTGTGGGGTGTACTGGTGGTGTGTGGCAGGTGGTGTTGTGGGGTGTACTGGTGGTGTGTGGCAGGTGGTGTTGTGGGGTGTACTGGTGGTGTGTGGCAGGTGGTGGTGTGTGGCAGGTGGTGTTGTGGGGTGTACTGGTGGTGTGTGGCAGGTGGTGGTGTGTGGCAGGTGGTGTTGTGGGGTGTACTGGTGGTGTGTGGCAGGTGGTGGTGTGGGGTGTACTGGTGGTGTGTGGCAGGTGGTGGTGTGTGGCAGGTGGTGTTGCGGGGTGTACTGGTGGTGTGTGGCAGGTGGTGTTGTGGGGTGTACTGGTGGTGTGTGGCAGGTGGTGGTGTATGGCAGGTGGTGTTGTGGGGTGTACTGGTGGTGTGTGGCAGGTGGTGTTGTGGGGTGTACTGGTGGTGTGTGGCAGGTGGTGGTGTGTGGCAGGTGGTGTTGTGGGGTGTACTGGTGGTGTGTGGCAGGTGGTGGTGTGTGGCAGGTGGTGTTGTGGGGTGTACTGGTGGTGTGTGGCAGGTGGTGGTGTGTGGCAGGTGGTGTTGTGGGGTGTACTGGTGGTGTGTGGCAGGTGGTGTTGTGGGGTGTACTGGTGGTGTGTGGCAGGTGGTGGTGTGTGGTGTACTGGTTGTGGGGGTTTCCATTTTGCTTTCACGACTGCAATGTGTACGTCGCCAATGTACATGTGGCAGACGCTTCACGAAGCTTTCGGAATCTGCAGAGAAAATACGAGAGCAACCGTACAGGGCCTGGGAGCAAGGTCGAGTTAGAGTCCTTGAGGGTCTCTTCTCAGACTAGCCTCACCTGGTCCTGGTCCACGTTGATCGTTGGAATCTCCTCAATGATTTGACACTTTAAGGGACTCCTAGGGTCCTCATCACATTTATAGTTTAGTGAATTAGGCAACTTGGTGTTGGAGACACCTGGAGCTGAAGGCTTTAGTAAATAGTTGGCAGTATTCAGAAGTGGTTCAGCGGAAACACCGCATAAAGCTTAACAGTAGTTTATTTACTAACTTAACCACTAATACAAAAGGGTGCTTGATTTACTTTAGATTGGCGTCAGAAAGGCTATGGTTGTATTAGCGAGACTCTTGACGTCTGGCTAATCGATTCGGATCCATTCGTAGCGAAACAAGGAACACTGTTGACAGCCAATCATTAACACGGCAAACCTAACTGCCGGTATGCAAAGGGATCACAAGATCTTTTACCAATACCTTTCGTCCTCTTGACATTAAACTCGCCTTTCGACAAACTAACACACTTCGTAGCAATCTAGTTCACACTGCTCCTCCTGCTTCTAATGCTGCTGGTGTCTACTCTATTTCCTGTTCATCTTGTCCTCTCCAATACTTTGGCGAAACTGGCCGTACACTGAATGACAGACTTAAAGAACACAAGAGAAGTGTTAAGTCTGCAGACACTAACAATGCTCTCTTCTGCCATGTGAGGGATTCTAATCATCCCATTGATTGGTCTTCCTCCAAAATAATCTTTCCTTCCTCTACTCTACACAGACACCGTCTTGTAGAATCGGCTCTTATAAACAATGTACCCAACATGAACTTGAGTCCTGGCTTTGTTGCTGTGGACTCTTCCCTTTCACAGTATATACTCAAATGCTCTAATCTTTCTAACAAACGTGACTTAACATAAGCTTTCCCCCTTCCATTTCTTTCTTTCTCTTTCCTTTTCTTTCTCTCTTCTCCCTTTTTCTGTTCATTGTCTTCTCCTACGCTCCCTTGCTATCCTCTTCTTTTTCCTATTTCTATCTCCTTCGGTGGTTATAATAGGAGCTGCCTCGTATGGGCCAATAGGCCTGCTGCAGTTCTCATTACTACTATCCCCTACACCTGACTTTCCTCCTCAGCTCTCTCTTGCCTATTTATTGCCTGTCCTTACCTCCTCATCACAATCGACTTGACAATGGTCCAGGACGGACCGAAACGTCGTCGTCCCTTCAATTTCTAGTGTGTGGTCTGGTCAACATACTTCAGCCACGTTATTGTGACTCATCGCCTGCATATGGATCACAAGAGTTCCAACCGGATACTCGGGTAATGATGATATGCAATTACTCAACAATAGCACTGTCAATGGGACAGGCAATAACATGCACAATAATAATATCACACAATATTAAATGTGTGGTGTATGTGAAGCTCACATTCACAGACGAGTGTAATGTTGTGATACCACACAGATAAACACTCATACTCCGTCGGGTGTCTTAACCTATACCTGTGTCAGGTATAATAAGGTGAGAACTGTGGTTGATCCCTCAGATCAACACAGACAGACACAATAAAACAATGACAAGGTCTTGTACTTACAGGTGGGGTACCTCTCTTATTCACTCACTCACTCAGGCACTTTTATGCAAGAACTCGTAGGTGGCCTGACAGCTGTAGGGTTTCCTCGTTATGAGGTGAGACCATTGACGACAGTCTTTCCCACAAAAGATGGCACTGGCGGTGAGTAAGGTGGTGACGTCACGTAGTAAAGTGAGGGCGGCGGCTGGCAGGCTACACGCTTGGGACAGAGTGGCGGCTAGCGGCGGCTGACTATATGGTACCATGTACACTGTGGTAAAGTCACACACAGGTTACTTAGGCGGCGGCACTGCCTTAGTTCACTCTAGGTCACTCACAGACGATCTCTATTTGTCACCAGGGGTTACCTGATACCAGTCTGTTTCACTCTGGTGGTTTGTCACTAGGCTTCTAAACAATATAGTGACGACCGCGATTCCGGGCGAGCGTTGGTATATCGAAAAGACGCTGAGTCGGTGAGGACGGTGAGGAATAGACGGTGTTCTTCTGTCTATTGGCCGATAGGCAGAACAGGACAGGTCCTCTATTCATGGGCTCCCTCACATGACTGGTCTTGCAAGCGGCTCTAGGGCATCTCGTGGAACAGACACAAGGGATTACAATTTGACCAATAGCATTGCAGCAAAAGAGCCGGAACCAATCATATTGATCGTTCCCTGATCAGTAACAGAGCTGACGTCATGAACACGTCACGACCACGTCACAGTTGTTATTCTCCATCGCACAGGGTGAGGCTGAACCCAGAGGTCAGATCTGTCGCCTCGCTGGATTGCCCTCTCTCTCTCACGCTTCGCACCTCCTATGTGTACTCTCTGACCCTATAGCAAGTATGCTTTTCCCTGTATCTACTTCCTGCCTGGACATATGGCGGCCTCCGTATTATAAACATATTCCTGGTTAAGTGGGCATCCTGGAGATACCCAACATGCCAGGTCACTATCCAGGGTTAACAGAGATAGGGCTTGTGCACGAGATCGGTGCATTGTGCATTGCAATGAGCCATTCAAGTCAGCTCTGGGAGAATCTTGAGACCATGCTCTCACACTGGTGGTGTGTGGTAGGTGGTGGTTTGGGGTGCACTGGTGGTATGTGGCAGGGGGTGATGTGGGGTGTACTGGTGGTGTGTGGTGGGGGTGTACTGGTGGTGTGTGGTAGGTGGTGGTGGGGGTGTACTGGTGGTGTGTGGCTGGTGGTGTTGTGGGGTGTACTGGTGGTGTTGTGGGGTGTATTGGTGGTGTGTGGCAGGTGGTGTTGTGGGGTGTACTGGTGGTATGTGGCAGGTGGTGTTGTGGGGTGTACTGGTGGTGTGTGGCAGGTGGTAGTGGGGGTGTACAGGTGGTGTGTGGCAGGTGGTGTTGTGGGGTGTACTGGTGGTGTGTAGCAGGTGGTATTGTGGGGTGTACTGGTGGTGTGTGGAAGGTGGTAGTGGGGGTGCACTGGTGGTGTGTGGCAGGTGGTAGTGGGGGTGTACAGGTGGTGTGTGGCAGGTGGTGTTGTGGGGTGTACTGGTGGTGTGTGGCAGGTGGTGTTGTGGGGTGTACTGGTGGTGTGTGGCAGGTGGTAGTGGGGGTGTACTGGTGGTGTGTGGCAGGTGGTAGTGGGGGTGTACTGGTGGTGTGTGGCAGGTGGTAGTGGGGGTGTACTGGTGGTGTTGGAGGTAGCGATATGGAAGTTCTGGAGGTGAGGAATGTGGTGATATGTGTTTTGGTAGAAGGGGGGAAAGTAGCGCCAGAGAGAAAATTTGTTTAAAAGTAATATGTATTATAGTCGTGGGTTGGTGGTGTTGTCGTCGCTGTTCCTCCTTTACGGACAACCCAACCCACAACTCGGTAGAGTGCTTATACCTCGCTAGGAGATCACACTAGGCGCTTCTGGCCCTTGGAGAGGGGCTCAACGTCACACATTTAGGGGATGCGGCTCCAACACTTAGCCTCGTTGTCACGTGCACACCCCCACTCGAGCCGCTGTGACTCCCCACTCTCTCCTTAGGTGATATGATCTCAATCCCCGTCTGACTTATTAGTATTACCTTCTACCCTGTCCACAGCAGTGGTTCTTGGTTCTTTCTCTCTCTCCTTCTTTACTACCTCCTGGGAAGCCTCACTAGGACAAGGGCAAACACCAGCAAATTGGGATACATTTACTGGACAAAGCACATACACGATACATACACACATATAATAATAATGAATCGTATACTCTATAATATTACAATCAGGTTGCACTCCAACACCATCAGAACTCTATTATCAGCTTATCAAGTGGTATCCTATCTCCTGGTTCACCACCTGATACTATCAACCTCCTCAAGTTGATCAAGTCTACATACACTGTTGCACCATCAGCAAGAGGAATAAACGTATATATATATATATCTATAAATGTGTACAATGAAAATCAGCATGTGAATGCAATAACATGTATCAGCATAAATGTTCCTTGCTACACTGCAATGATCAATCGATCACCCAATCAGTCCTAGAACGCATACATCTGTAGGTAATCCAGCCTACGCCTGCAACTCTAAACTTCAGTATAAAAAAACTCCTTGACCTAAGAATGCCAACAATCACTCACCTCTCACTGCGTCTTGCACGCTAATGACAACCAAACACTATCAACTCCCTACAAGTAATCCACCAGAACTTCCCTTCCACCTTTGGAAGTTCACTACTCTGATATCTTCAGGTTCTTCCGGGCTTAACTACCAGGATCCTCTGCAGCTCCTCCAGGCTGCTATCATGAAGTTTCCTTGAGCAACTACGGTGCTTCACCCTTCTGCTAGGTTCCTCCACAGCTCTCTTGGCTGCTACACCATGAAGTTTCCTTGAGCAACTATGGTGCTTCTCCACCTCTACAGAAGCACGTGACACTCCTCTTCACTGCTTCTCCTCACAGCTCGAGGTCCTCTCCTCCACTACCTTGAAGTCTCATCAACTACTTCATCTGTGCTGGCTTCGAAGTTCTCAGCCACTTCTTCCCCAAAGACAAACCTGCAACCTATCGACACTCCAATAAAATGTTCCCCTTTAACACATAAACAAAAATAACCACACAATATGCTTGCCTCAAACCTCTATCTGTCCTCTACATACAGTGAGAGTGGACTCCCCCGTTTTGGGCGGGTCCATACTCCACCTCGACCCGGCGGCGGTCCTCACACGCTGGGAGGGTCTTCCACCATCAGGAGCCGGGCTCCCTCAGTTGCCTGCCAGCGCTCAGAGGGGACGGACGTCGCTCCGTGTTCCTCCCTCTCCAGTCTCTTATTTCAGGCCTTCTGCCTTATTAAAACATGTCTAACTTATAAATAAACATCGCTACTGTCGCTGGACACACGACCAACTACAAGCAATCACTATGAACTGGCTTAAATCGTGCTTACCACAGATTGTCTAGTCGAGGGCGCTATCCCTCTGACAGAGCTGGGGCAGGGCGCTTCCACGGCCCACAATAATGCCTCTGGGCGATTTAATATCTGCTCGTCGACCAGGACTTGAGACCACAACGTTCCCAGCTTGATTCTACAGCTGGCACATCTGCATACTTCTCTTCTTTTCAAGATATATCACTAGGGGTTCCCTTCTGACAGGAGCTCAACGGAGCGCAGCTTTCCCCTGCGATGTCTGGCACTCAAGTGAGGTCATAGCCCCTCCAGAAACGAGCCTCACGCCTCCAGCAAAATGTCCACATCTCCAAGCCAGTCATTTATCTGTTTCCTTCTTCACTGCCCATAATCTTAAATTGTTATATATATCCAAGCAACTATTTTACATATGGGTTATCACCTCAATATTTGCTAGACCTTCTAATCAGGTCAGGCTTGATGAATAACTCTCAAGGAGGGAGACTCGTTTCTCCTGCAGCCTGAGATCATAACATATGTCATTGGAAATTCATTGCGTGCACAATTTTCACTTGAATAGAGGAACTTTCAACCGATTAAAGTTTCATGACAAATTCCTCAACCTTCTTTTTTATTTTCGTATTTTCTTCATCGTACTGGTCGTAATAAGGATTTGTCTTTCTAATTAAAAAATAAGCCGTATCAAATTAATAAATTATTATAAATCACTAATAATATTGTTTACAAAATTGACCCCTTGCAATATTATTGCATATTCACCATTGACTATATTTTAATATTTTTAATATCAACAATTATTTTGTATAGGAGAAATCAAAATTTGCAAAGTTTGTCAAAAATGATAGCTGAAATTTTCTCACATATTCCTGTCCGGATTGACGCGCAGATTGACAAGCATTCTGATTCGCAGCATGACTGTAAGATTGACTCACTGATTGACTCAAATTTTGATTCACAGACTGACTCACGTACTCACAGAATGAGCTAAAGAATGGTTCGCTGATTAACAGTCATACTTACCGACATTATGACTCAGAGTAATTCACATACTCACAGACTGACTCAAGGAATGACTCGCTGATTGAAACACACATAGTGACTCACAGCATGAATCACAGATTGATTTACGAAATGACTCACAGAGTAACTCAAAAGACTGTCTTACAGATTGACTCATATGCTGACTTAGAGATTGATTCACATTCTCCGAATGACTCACATAATCACTTACATATAAAATCAGAGTTTCAATTAGTCACAATCTCGGACAGATCTGAAGTGCCTGATATGTTTAGCGATGTTCGAGATCCAAAAATGTATTCCAGATTTTAAATCAATTTCTTACAATTTAAGCAATAATAATTTCCGTGTTAATTGTAATTATTAATATAATATATACATACACACATATATATAGTAGTAGGCATCCTTCAGTCTCCGGAGACTATGGAGTTGCGCCCTGGTTGTCAATCCTGGTGCAGCGTCTGGTGTGACTGATGAGGCCAATCCGAGAGTGGCAGTCCTTCCCACACCGAGCACAAACGAAGTACGATTCTGGTCTGTCTTCCCGGCCACCGGCTTTCCTTCTCTGTCTCTTTGCCTCCGATTCCTTGGCAAGTGACTCCTCGAACATGGAGAGACCTCTTTGAACAGACTGCCTCCAGGCTGAACGGTCTGCAGCCAGTGTCTCCCATATAGCAAGATCGACGTCCATGGCTTTCAGGTCCCTTTTCCATACGTCTTTGTACCGTAGCTGGGGCTTGCCTACTGGACGCTTTCCCTGCCTCAGCTCTCCATACAGGAGATCCTTGGGGATCCTGCCGTCGCCCATTAGCACAACGTGCCCGAGCCAGCGCATTCGTCTCTGTTTCAGCATTTTGTACATGCTGGTGATTCTTGCTCTTCCCAAGACGCTGTTGTTTGTCACCTTGTCCTGCCAGGTAATGTCCAAGATGTGTCTAAGGCAGCGTATGTGGTAGGCATTCAGCTGTCTTTCCTGACGAGCGCGGAGTGTCCAAGACTCACTGCCATAAAGGAGAGTGCTCAGGACACAGGATCTGTAAACCTGAATCTTAGTATACTCAGTTAGCCTATTGTTGGCCCACACTCTCTTTGTCAGTCTGGACATGGTAGTAGATGCCTTACCGATGCATATATATATATATATATATATATATATATATATATATATATATATATATATATATATATATATGTCGTACCTAGTAGCCAGAACGCACTTCTCAGCCTACTATTCAAGGCCCGATTTGCCTAATAAGCCAAGTTTTCATGAATTAATTGTTTTTCGACTACCTAACCTACCTAACCTAACCTAACCTAACTTTTTCCGCTACCTAACCTAACCTAACCTATAAAGATAGGTTAGGTTAGGTTAGGTAGGGTTGGTTAGGTTTGGTCATATATCTACGTTAATTTAAACTCCAATAAAAAAAAATTGACCTCATACATAATGAAATGGTTAGATTTATCATTTCATAAGAAAAAAATTAGAGAAAATATATTAATTCAGGAAAACTTGGCTTATTAGGCAAATCGGGCCTTGCATAGTAGGCCGATAAGTGCGTTCTGGCTACTAGGTACGACATATATATATATATATATATATATAATATATATATATATATATATATATATATATATATATATATATATATATATATATATATATATATATATATATATTTATATGCACATATATATATATATATATATATATATATATATATATAAAAAGCTCATTGAATAATTTATAAAGTTGTATTGTGTCCTTCAATTCAACCAATTTAAACAGGTAATTAGCATAACGTAAATGTTCCGGTGCTTAAGAGAAATGAGTAGCATTACAATTCTTCCGTTTGCTCTGACTAACGAACGTGAGGGTCATTAGGTTAAGAGGCTGGCCAGTGTTGAAGTGATTCTGGCGAGGTAAAATACTTCACTTTTAGCGTTAATCATCGTCGGAACGACGACCTCTCTAGTTAATAGCTGAGTTGTGGTTACACATCACGCAAGAACGGCACACACTCTCTCTCTCTCTTCTCTCTCTCTCTCTCTCTCTCTCTCTCTCTCTCTCTCTCTCTCTCTCTCTCTCTCTCTCTCTCTCTCTCTCTCTCTCTCTCTCTCCCTCTCTCTCTCTCTCTCTCTCTCTCGATGAGACTGGGTCCATGTTCTGTGTTGGTGTGAAGCCGACGGGAGGCTGGCTACTGGTGCCCGTTAACTTAGAATGATCACCCCCAGCACCCACGGGCAGCATCACGCCAGCCTCCCCCTGAACCTTCTCTATGGCCTACACGCGCCCCCTTCTGACTGTTATAGCCAGCCGCTCACACCTGGCTGTGACCCTGTCAGCCTCCTTATGCTGTGTTCTCTCTCTGCCTGCCTGTCTGTCTTTCTGTTTCCCTGTCTGCCTGCTTGCCTGTCTTCATGTCTACCTGCCTGTCTCTGTCTTTCAGCATGCCTTCCTTCCTTCCTGTCTATCTGTATATCTTTCTGTCTGTCTGCCATCCTACATTTTTACTTCCCAGTCTGCTTTCCTCGTTACCTGCCTCCTTGCCTGTCAGTCTGCCCACATGTCAGTCTGTCTGCAAATGTTAATCTGTCTGCGTGTGTCGTCATCTAACCTCTTGGTTTATGTGCCTCTTTGTCTTTCTGCTTCTCTGCTTTTCTGCCTGCTTGTCTTCCTGTCTGCTGGCCAAAATGTCTACTTGCCTGCTAAGCAGGCTGATTGCTTGCCCACCTGCCTGTCAATTTGCCAAGATGTCAACCTGCCTACGTATGCATTTGTCTCTGTAATTGCCTGTCTTTCTCCATCTGTCTGCCTGGCTCTTGGCTGCGTTGCTCTGCTAGACCTGTGATCCATTCATTAGCATATATTTAATAATAGTTTATCAACCTTTCTTGTTGACTCGGTGAGCTCTGCCTCTTTGACCACTACTTCTCTCTTCTTTCAACAATCTTAACCATTTTAGTATCGAAAATGTGAATTACTTTACAATCAATGATGCCGCTAACACTCCATGTGCTCACTACTGAACAATCTATGACACCAGCTTGACTCCTCAAAGATTTACATAACATGACATTATAAATCACATCAAACAGTGAGAAGTCTGAGCTTGAGAACTTGGTAATTGTCACAGGTTCTTCTTAAGTCTTACAGTATCTTAGTCATCTTAGCATCATATATTATACATTATTCATGAACAGTGTTCCCATTATTTTCATCTGTTTAGTTCTGCATCGAAAGTTCTTGAATCTTCTAGAGACATAAATTGGAAGCACAATTTATATAGTCACTAAAGTATATGAACTGAAATACACTTGGCATCGACATTATTTACCCCTAGACTTTACTGTCACGTCAAGAGCAGAGCCCAAGAGCTTGAGCAATTCGCCAACAGTACACTTGCAATGGTCACAGGGCTTAGTTCTTGAGGTTAGGGATTCATATCATTTATTTTTTTCTTAAAAATAAAGATTATGTCTCATGGGTTATAGCAGACACCTGGAGCATTAGTGTTTGATATTAACCTGACATTATACCTGCATTGAAGCTCTTAACACACACACACACTCTCTCTCTCTCTCTCTCTCTCTCTCTCTCTCTCTCTCTCTCTCTCTCTCTCTCTCTCTCTCTCTCTTCCTTCCTTCCTTCCTTCCTTCCTTCCTTCCTTCCCAAGATCTATCGTATCTACGTTAATGAAATGGAATAATTACCATCAATGCAGAACTTTCCTGACATTCAACTGACAAACCACGTAATTAAATCAAGAACGTTAGATGATGCATCACGAGTCCCGGTATAATACGTGTCTCCAAACTCGTGTCGTTCACTACAATCGGCAGCGCCAGATAATTTCTGGTTGCGTGAAAATGAAATCATTGCAATATTGACTCTTCCCTTGACTGATGATCGTAGGCTTCCGTAGGTAAAGTGGGTAGGATTTGTTGCACAGAACGACTTCAGATTTGACACCGTTTATATTAAGAGAACGGGCTGAACGGAGAGCAGAAAGCATGGACTTAGTTCAAGTTATAAACAAAGAACCAAAGAGTGTTGCCACAACATGATAATATTGGGTGGTAATATGGAGTTGAAACACAGAGGCGACTGGTGGGAGGCAGGAGGAGGGCTGTGTTCAGCACCAACATGGCTGACGTCAGCTCGCAGGGAGATAGGGCGAGGGTAAACAACCTGTAATTGACTTGGTGGTACCGCGTGCGGTCATGTATGACCTCGCAGGCCACCTGGGCAGTGGTCCGCTGCGCTGTGGTCTTTACAGGAGCCAGCGCCGCCCTGTGATTAACCTGTGGTCGGGTTTGGCTCCATGTGTCCACGTGCATTGTGTTGACATTATGTGGTTGTGTTGATAAGGTCCTTGTGGTGCAGTATGTGGTGGAGGACCATTGGTTAGAGTCTGTGGTGGTGCCCTGGTTAGTAGTCTGTTGTGGTGCCCTGGTTAGTAGTGTGTGGTGGTGCCCTGGTTAGTGGTGCCCTGGTTAGTAGTCTGTGGTGGTGCCCTGGTTAGTAGTCTGTTGTGGTGGCCTGGTTAGTAGTCAGTTGTGGTGCCTTGGTTAGTAGTGTGTGGTGGTGCCCTGGTTAGTAGTCTGTTGTGGCGGTCTTGTTTGTAGTCTGTTGTGGTGCCCTGGTTAGTAGTCTGTTGTGGTGGTCTGGTTAGTAGTCCGTTGTGGTGGTCTGGTTAGTAGTCTGATGTGGTTTGTCTCGTTAGTAGTCTGATGTGGTGGTCTGGTTAGTAGTCTGTTGTGGGGCCCTGGTTAGTATTCTGTGGTTGTGCCCTGGTTAGTAGTCTGTGGTGGTGCCCTGGATAGAAGTCTGTGGTGGTGCCCTGGTTAGTAGTGTGTGGTGGTGCCCTGGTTAGTAGTCTGTTGTGGTGCCCTGGTTAGTGATAGCCTGGTTAGTAGTCTGCGGTGGTGCCCTCCTTAGTAGTCTGTTGTGGTGGTCTGGTTAGTAGTCTGTGGTGGTCTGCTTAGTAATCTGTTGTTATGGTGCCCTGGTTAGTTGAGACCTAGTTGGTAGTGTGTGGTGGTGCCCTGGTTAGTAGTCCGTTGTGGTGCCTGGTTAGTGGTGCCCTGGTTAGTAGTCCGTTGTGGTGCCTGGTTAGTGGTGCCATGGTTAGTAGTCCGTTGTGGTGCCTGGTTAGTGGTGCCCTAGCTAGTAGTCTGTGGTGGTGCCCTCCTTAGTAGTCTGTTGTGGTGGTCTGGTTAGTAGTCTGTGGTGGTGCCTGGTTAGTGGTGCCCTGGTTAGTAGTCCGTTGTGGTGCCTCGTTAGTGGTGGCCTGATTATAACTCTGTGGTAGTGCCCTGGTTAGTAGTCTGTTGTGGTGCCCTGGTTAGTTGTGTGTGGTAGTACCCTGGATAGTTGTGGCCTAGTTAGTAGTCTGTTATGGTGCCCTCGTGAGTGGTGCCCTGGTTAGTAGTGTGTGGTGGTGCCCTGGTTAGTAGTGTGTGGTGGTGCCCTGGTTAGTAGTGTGTGGTGGTGCCCTGGTTAGTAGTCTGTGGTAGTGCCCTGGTTAGTAGACTGTGGTGGTGCTCTGGTTAGTATTCTGTGGTGGTGCCCTGGTTAGTAGACTGTGGTGGTGCCCTGGTTAGTAGTGTGTGGTGGTGCCCTGGTTAGTAGTGTGTGATGGTCTGGTTAGTAGTCTGTGGTGGTGCCCTGGTTAGTAGTGTGTGATGGTCTGGTTAGTAGTCTGTGGTGGTGCGCTGGTTAGTAGTGTGTGGTGGTGGCCTGGTTAGTTGTCTGTGGTGGTGGCCTGGTTAGTAGTCTTTGGAGGTGCGCTGGTTAGTAGTCTGTGGTGGTGGCCTGGTTAGTAGTGTGTGGTGGTAGCCCTAGTTAGTGATGGCCTGGTTAGTGGTCTGTTGTGGTGCCCTGGTTAGTGGTGGCCTGGTTAGTAGTCTGTGGTGGTGCCCTGGTTAGTGGTGGCCTGGTTAGTAGTCTGTGGTGGTGCCCTCGTTAGTAGTATGTTGTGGTGGTCTAGTTAGTAGTCTGTGGTGGTGCCGTGGTTAGTAGTGTGTGGTGGTAGCCCTAGTTAGTGATGGCCTGGTTAGTAGTCTGTTGTGGTGCCCTGGTTAGTGGTGGCCTGGTTAGTACTCTGCTGTAGTGCCCTGGTTAGTGATGGCCTGGTTAGTAGTTTGTGGTGGTGCCCTCGTTAGTAGTATGTTGTGGTGGTCTAGTTAGTAGTCTGTGGTGGTGCCGTGGTTAGTAGTGTGTGGTGGTAGCCCTAGTTAGTGATGGCCTGGTTAGTAGTCTGTTGTGGTGCCCTGGTTAGTGGTGGCCTGGTTAGTAGTCTGTGGTGGTGCCCTGGTTAGTACTCTGCTATAGTGCCCTGGTTAGTGATGGCCTGGTTAGTAGTCTGTGGTGGTGCCCTCGTTAGTAGTATGTTGTGGTGGTCTGGTTAGTAGTGTGTAGTGGTGCCCTTGTTAGTGTTTGCTGTTGTGGTGCCCTGGTTAGTGGTGGCCTGGTTAGTAGTCTGTGGTGGTGCCCTGGTTAGTGGTGGCCTGGTTAGTAGTCTGTAGTGGTGCCCTGGTTAGTAGTCTGTTGTGGAGCCCTGGTTAGTGGAGGCCTGGTTAGTAGTCTGTGGTGGTGCCCTCGTTAGTAGTCTGTTGTGGTGGTCTGGTTAGTATTTTGTGGTGATCTGGTTCGTAATCTGTTGTGGTGGTTCCCTGGTTAGTAGTTTGTGGTGGTGTCCTAGTTAGTGATTGCCTGGTTAGTAGTCTGTGATGGTGCCCTGGTTGGAAGTCTGTGGTGGTGGCCTGGTTAGTAGTCTTTGGTGGTGCCCTGGTTAGTCTTGGCCTGGTTAGTAGTCTGTTGTGGTGCCTTGGTTAGTAGTCTGTGGTGGTGCCCTGGTTAGTGGTCTGTTGTGGTGCCCTGGTTATTTCTAGCCTGGTTAGAAGTCTGTTGTGGTGCTTTGGTTAGTGGGGACCTGGTAAGTAGTCTGTGGTGGTGTGTTGTGGTACCCTGGTTAGTAGACTGTGGTAGTGCTCTGGTTAGTAGTGTGTGGTGGTGCCCTTGTTAGAAGTCTTTTGTGGTGCCCTGGTTAGTAGTGAGTGGTGGTGCCCTGGTTAGTAGTGTGTGGTGGTACCCTGGTTAGTTGTCTGTTGTGGTGCCCAGGTTAGTTGTCTGTGGTGGTGCCCTGGTTAGTGGTGGCCTGGTTAGTAGTCTGTGGTGGTGGCCTGGTTAGTAATCTGTGGTGGTGCCATGCTTAGTAGTCTGTGGTGATGCCCTGGTTAGTTGTCTGTTGTGGTTCCCAGGTTAGTAGTCTGTTGTGGTGTCCTGGTTAGTAGTCTGTGGTGGTGCCCTGGTTAGTAGTCTGTGGTGGTGCCCTGGTTAGTAGTGTGTGGTGGTGCCTTGTTTAGTGGTCTGTTGTGGTGCCCTGGTTAGTGGTCTGTGGTGGTGCCCTGGTTAGTGGTGGCCTGGTTAGTAGTCTGTGGTGGTTCCCTGGTTAGTAGTCTGTGATGGTGCCCTGGTTAGTAGTCTGTGGTGGTGACCTGGTTAGTGGTGGCTTGGTTAGTAGTCTGTGGTGGTGCCCTGGTTAGTGGTGGCCTGGTTAGTAGTCTTTGGTCGTGTCCTGGTTAGTGGTGGCCTGGTTAGTAGTCTGTGGTGATGTCTGTTGTATTCCTCCCCACAGGCACCCACCAGATCTTTCTTCTCTTCCTTATTCCCAAAGAATTTCATCTCCCAGTTGGTATCAATAGTTATTGACACCTCGCTCCTTACACCTATTTTCATTACCTTACACTACTTGAATTTAACTCGAGATGGCATTTATTGGACCTTTCGTTCAGTTGGTCCAGGTTATTTTGTGGTTTAATTGCTATCCTCCTCTATTTTATTCCTTCTCAAAATTTTAACATTGTCTTTAAATATTGATTGGGACGAGTCTGTACCGTATTAACGATGGTTTACTTATATCAGAAAAAAGATAGGTCCGATTACAGACCCCTGTGGGACTTCTTCGCCTTTCAGAGATTTGTCTCCTATCCCCCCTCACAGTAACTCGCTGTTTTCTATGGCTTAGGTACTCATTTATCAACTGGAACAACTTGCCTGTTACTCTTGCCTGTTGCCTTAATTTATGCACCTGCCTCGTATGAGGTATTGTGCCATGGGCATTCTGGTTGTCCGAGGAAATTCAATCTGTCCTCCCTCCTCTTTCTTGCCTAATATTTAACACCTGGTCATAGAATTCTATTTAATCCTGAGGCCTGATTTACTATCACTGAACAAGTGTTGTTGATGTGTTGCAAAGTCTCTTCTCTCCAGCTATGCTAAAAGTTTTTCTCGCGATCTTCTTCGTCACCTTGCATGGTATACAAGCTAGAAACATTGGCCTGTAGTTCAGTGCTTCCTGCCTGTCACCCATTTTGTATATTGAGACTTCAATATCCGTCTTTCAACGTTCTGCCATTTCTACTTTGGCCTAATATTTCCCATAAAGAGTCGCACACAATGAAAATCTTCACCCTCTTTAATTATAAAATTCATGGAGAGATTTCGCCGAGTTCAATAGATTTTGTCCTGTCCAATTCGATCAGCTGCTTCATAATCTTGTTTTTGGTAATTCCTAATTCTTGCAAGACTGCTTACTCTTCCGCCCCCTCTCTTAGTTCAGACACTTCTATTGCATTACTCTGAAAACCTAATGGAATTTATTGGAGGGTTCATCACACACCTCCATGTCATTCTCTTTGAAACTGTCCTTCATTTGTTTTCGGTTTCATCACCTGTTTCTTGAATTTTGTTGTTCCTCCTGATATGGCTGTGAAGCTATTTTAGTTGGTTCTTGGCTTTGCATGTTGTCATTTATATTCTGTCTCTCCGCTTTTCTCCTCACACTGAGGAACTTATTCTGGCCCTGTGGTATCTCCCTCTGTTCTCTGGTGTTCTGTTTGTGAGGGGATGGTTCACCAGCTCACTTACAATAGTGCTCTTATGCCTGTGGGAGCCAGTACACTTGTTAAGTGCACTTGTTAAGTGGGCGGACTTAAGTTTGGTAACCAGCAACCGAAACATCTAGTGTTTGGGCTCATGTGAGAGCCCCAGTCATCAGCAGTCCATAAATGTTACCCAGGCCGGGGTGGCATGTGTGTGGACAGTGCTAGAGCTGATAGCATCATCTCCTTGTATGGCATGGAGCCAGACAACTTTGCGCGGGAACAGCTAGGCCGCCGGCGTGGGTAAGCTGTGGGCCTCCCGCGCTCGCTGGCCACTTGAGTCGTTGTCATGGAAACAGCCGCCATCTTAGTAAACATCTTGAGCTGCCATGTTGGTCGGCCATCTTGGAGTTGCCCTAGGGGCTATGCTTCACCGTCGCTGATTGGATGAGAGGGGTAGGCCGCTGTATGCCTTCCTCTCATTAGTTATTTCGAGAAGGACGCGGGGAGAGCCGGTGTAGCATCATTCTGAACCCAGCTGCCACCTTGTCAAGACGCTCTCTGTACTCAATTTGGCCAAATTGAAGTATAGGGCGTCGTGGTGGCTGGACTACTCAACTGCTGATGCTTCCTGCTTCACCAACGGCAACGTTCGTCACAGAATCCAGCCGAAGTCGTCGCTTGGAGGGGGTTTAAGACATTGTATACAGGGGGTAGAGGTACAGGGATCTGGGATCGTGGGGAATGTGCATACGAGCAGCAACAGACTCGTAGATCCCATACCAGTGATGATTAGACTTGCTAGTGCTCTGTAGCAGTCGATGGGAATGGGGAAATTCGTGTCAGTGTTAAGGCAAATTTCCCATGTTCGAGTGAGACGCTATCGTTGTGCGCGTCACCTGGGTATGAACGCTTCACTTCACCGGTGAGTCGAGGGTGCGAACTCAGCTGTGTTGAGTGGGAGGGGTTCGAGTGTGCGCCAATTTTGTCGAATAAATACTACCGCCGCTTACGCCACCCGGAGCGAGCCAGCCACCGGAAGCGGGGTGCCTGATGTGATACCTGGTTGATACCTGGTTGATGGGGTTCTGGGAGTTCTTCTACTCCCCAAGCCCGGCCCGAGGCCAGGCTCGACTTGTGAGAGTTTGGTCCACCAGGCTGTTGCTTGGAGCGGCCCGCAGGCCCACATACCCACCACAGCCCGGTTGGTCCGGCACTCCTTGGAGGAATAAATCTAGTTTCCTCTTGAAAATGTCCAAGGTTGTTCCAGCAATATTTCTTATGCTTGCTGGGAGGACGTTGAACAACCGCGGACCTCTGATGTTTATACAGTGTTCTCTGATTGTGCCTATGGCACCTCTGCTCTTCATTGGTTCTATTCTACATTTTCTTCCATGTCGTTCACTCCAGTACGTTGTTATTTTACTGTGTAGATTTGGTACTTGGCCCTCCAGTATCTTCCAGGTGTATATTATTTGATATCTCTCTCGTCTTCTTTCTAGTGAGTACATTTGGAGGGCTTTGAGACGATCCCAATAATTTAGGTGCTTTATTGCGTCTATGCGTGCCGTATATGTTCTCTGTATTCCCTCTATTTCAGCAATCTCTCCTGCTTTGAAGGGGGAAGTGAGTACTGAGCAGTACCCAAGACGGGACAACACAAGTGCCTTGAAGAGTACAACCATTGTGATGGGATCCCTGGATTTGAAAGTTCTCGTAATCCATCCTATCATTTTTCTGGCTGTCGCAATATTTGCTTGGTTATGCTCCTTAAACGTTAGGTCGTCAGACATTATTATTCCCAAATCCTTTACATGCTGTTTTCCTACTATGGGTACATTTGATTGTGTTTTGTACTCTGTATTATGTTTAAGGTCCTCATTTTTACCGTACCTGAGTACCTGGAATTTATCACTGTTAAACATCATGTTATTTTCTGATGCCCAGTCGAAAACTTTATTAATATCAGCTTGAAGTTTTTCAATGTCCTCAGCCGAGGTAATTTTCATACTGATTTTTGTGTCATCTGCAAAGGATGATACGAAGCTGTGACTTGTATTTTTGTCTATATCTGATATGAGAATAAGGAAAAGCAGTGGTGCAAGGACTGTACCCTGAGGTACAGAGCTTTTCACTGCACTTGGACTAGATTTTATATGGTTGACAGTTACTCGCTGAGTCCTGTTTGACAGAAAACTGAGTATCCAGCGTCCTACTTTACCGGTTATTCCCATTGACTTCATTTTGTGTGCTATCACGCCATGGTCACATTTATCGAAGGCCTTTGCGAAGTCCGTGTATATCACATCAGCATTCTGTTTCTCTTCTAATGCCTCAGTGACTTTGTCGTAGTGCTCAAGTAGCTGTGAGAGGCACGATCTTCCCGCTCGAAATCCATGTTGGCCTGGGTTATGAAGGTCATTGGTCTCCATGAAATTGGTGACCTGACTCCTAATCACTCTCTCAAATACTTTTATGATGTGCGATGTTAGTGCAACTGGTCTATAATTTTTTGCCAATGCTTTGCTCCCTCCCTTGTGTAGAGGGGCTATGTCTGCTACTTTAAGTGCATCTGGTATCTCCCCCGTGTCCAAGCTCTTCCTCCACACTATACTGAGTGCCTGTGCTACCGGCACTTTGCATTTCTTTATAAATATTGAATTCCATGAGTCTGGACCTGGGGCCGAGTGCATGGGCATGTTTTCAATTTCTTTTTCAAAATTTAGTGCGCTCGTGTTTATATCAGTTATATTTACCGGGGTTTGAATATCCCGCATAAAGAAATTGTCTGGATCTTCCACCTTCATGTTGTTTATTGGAGTGCTAAACATGTCCTCATACTGCTTTTTTAGGATTTCACTAATTTCTTTGTCATCCTCCGTGTATGAACCTTCACTTGTACGAATAGGTCCAATACTGGCAGTGGTTTTTGCTTTTGATTTCGCATATGAGAAGAAATATTTTGGATTTTTCTTTATTTCCTGAATTGCTTTCTGTTCTAACTGCCTTTCTTCAGTTTCATATGAGTGTTTCAATTTCCGCTCGATTTCTTCAATCTCCCTATTTAAATTATTCCTTCTTTGACGGGAAATTCGTGTCTGCATAAGCAGTTCCGTTATTTTTTTCCTGCGTTTATAGTGTCGTCTGCGTTCTCTTTCTACGTTAGATCTCTTTCTGGCTTTCCTCAAAGGGACATGTTTCAGACAGACTTGATACGCTTCTGAAGTAAGTTTTTCTATTCCTTCTGTAGGACTTGTATTACTTAGAACAGTTCCCCATGGAATGTTTGTAAGTTCCCTGTTTATTATCTCCCAGTCTATCCTTTTATTATTAAAATTGAATTTACTGAATAGCCCCTCTCGCTTTATCAACGTTTTAGGTCTATTCTGAGTATTGATGGTCGTTTGCACTTCAATGAGTTTGTGATCTGAGTATGTGGTATCTGATATCGTAATGTCTCTGATAATGTCTTCATTGTTCGTAAAGACCAGATCTAGAATATTTTCATTTCTCGTTGGCTCCGATATCTGCTGATTGAGTGAAAATTTGTCACAGAATCTAAGTAGTTCTCTAATCTGTGGTTGGTTAGGTCCTGATAGATTTCCTGGTATAATATTATTGTTTGCTATTTTCCACCTGAGACTAGGCAAGTTGAAGTCACCTAGGAAAATAATATCAGGTATCGGGTTCTCCAAATTATCAAGGCTATTCTCTATTTTGCTTATCTGTTCTGTGAATTCCTCAGCCGTTGCATCTGGCGGATTGTATATTAGTATAATCACTAAATTTATTTTCTCTATTTTAATCCCAGTACCTCTACCACCTCATTTGTAACGTTTAGGAGCTCCGAGCATACAAGGTCTTCCCTAATATACAGACCCACTCCTCCATGTGACCTAATTTTCCTATCACACCTGTATAGGTTATATCCTGGAATCCAGATCTCACTGTCCAACAATTCCCCTGCATGGGTTTCTGTGAAAGCTCCAAATACTGCATTTGACTCCGTGAGGAGGCCATTTATGAACTGTACTTTGTTGTTTGTTCTTGTTTTCAGTCCTTGTATGTTGGCAAAGATGAATGAGGTTACTCTATTAGTGATAGTTTGAATGGGAGACTTTTTCGGCACGTCCATTAATCGTGGACATAATGAGTTTGTTCTGACCAGTACTGATTGTTGTAGGGCAGTTTTCTGTCGTAGTTGTAGTTCCCTTTCGGTGGGTAATTATATCTGTAATTCTGGAATGCCAGTGGATCTGGCATCCAGTTCCATACACTCTCCATGCTGCTCCTTTTGAATTCTCTGCCGGTCTGGTATAAAAAATTTATAGAGTTTCCTCCAAATTCATTATCCTGCTTGCCACTCTTTATGTAGCGTTCCGTGCCTTTCACGTGAAAGTGTGGGCAGCTAAGGTCATAGCATTTTCTGTCCTCCAGTGAGGTTTGGCACATGTCAGGATGGAAAAACCTACATATTGATCCAAATCGACACTCACCTTTCCTAAGCATATTTAAACATTTTTTGGGATGTTGGTAACTGCAGTCTAATCCTTTCTTATTACCAGCATATCTATGTCTGCATATGCCCTTTGCATAAAATTTGCATAAGTCTGTCCTTCTGTTCTGAATTGCTCTATCGAGAACCGTCGTGGTGTCTGTACCTATCGAGCTGTCAGTGCTGTCTGGTACACTTTCTAGTTTACTGTCATCTACATCCTGGCCTACTGAGTCAGAGTTTGCAACTTCCTGAGTTTCAGCTTCAGTTACATCCCTGACTATAGCCTCCGCCCCTTGTATATTAGAATTGTTGTTCCTTTCCCACTCCTTCTGGATGGCTGGTAGGTTTCCAATGAATGATGTTTTCCGTTCATGCGTCATGTTATCTAGAAGGTTTTTTAGGATATTCCAAGCTGGCAGGTCATTTTTACACACCCAGAGCAAGTGGCCATCTCTCAGTGCCGTAGTGTTACTCACTCCTGTACAAGCCGAATGGAATCTAGTCTTACAGATATAACATTCAATTCCCGTTACCTTCGTCTTTAAGGAGTTGTTACAGTGGCCACAAATTTGTTTATTTACTCCCATATTGCCTTGTTTTGTTGTATATATCTATATATTTATAATATTATATGTATATTGTATATTTGTAACAATATATATGTATATATATTTATATGTTTAATATTATAATATTATATGTATATCGTATATTTGTAATATTATGTGTGTTATTTTGTTCAAACTTTATGGCAGGTACTTAGCGTAGGTAGCGAGGCTGGTCCCCCGGTCAGTACAGGTGACCTCTTGTGGCCCAGGTTGATGTCACCAGTTTCCAGTTACCCGATTTATGGGAAGGTGTGTAGCCGGCAGTGTGAATGAGTAAATACCTATATGTGTATTTCTGGTGATTAGTAGTCTCCAAATCTTGAATTCGAGGTCAAGTGTTCCGTCACATTGTCACGCAGCACCTGTTCAGGTGGAGTGGAGTGTAGACGAGGAGATTATCACCCTTATCTTGTCAGTCAAGAGGGATTAAGTCTGGTGTACACAGACGTACAGTGTGTGTGTGTGTGTGGGTACACACGGGAACAGAGTATACATAGATTAGCCAAGGACTGAGTGGATGTCCATGTAATAATTATATTATTCATTGTGGTAATCATTTTTGATCGTCCGTGGGACGGAGTGATATCATTTCCATGTGTGGTCTTGCAGGTGTGGAATTCCAACACTGAGCGCTCAGGTATGTGTAACGCCAGTGATTCCTGGCAATGATTATTGTGGAGTGTACCACAGTGTGGTCTTAATTTCTTGTATTGTTCCCATGGCCGTGACAAGTGTGATTTATATTTATATATATATATGTATTAACGTAATTTTGGTGAGTTTTGGTGAGTGACGTGGCTGTCTGGAGAGACCGCCATCGCTCTGTCGAGTAACGTAACTCTCGAGAGTGTTTATCGACATGCGTGATCGATAAATCACTCACCCATGTGATTTAAGGAGTGTGAGATCTCTTTAGTGTTCCCAATAATGTTTGATAGCTGTAGGCTACATGTGTCAGCAGTAATTATATATATATATATATATATATATATATATATATATATATATATATATATATATATATATATATATATATATATATATATATATATATATATATATATATATATAATCGTAGTGTCACGGTGCCCAGTGTTATTGAGTTATTTACTGTGTGGTGATTGCAATATATTGACCTATGTTCTAGGGGTTATTGAGAGCACTGGGGTCATTTGCAACAGTAAGTAAGTGTTGTGCAGTATTCTAATATTTGGAAATTAGAGTACTTGCTGTGTGTGTTATTGCAAAGGGGTTGTTATTTGATGGTGATTGTTGCTAGTGTTGAGCAATCACCGTAGGTGATTGCAGTTCAGTAAGGTCATTGTGGGGCAGTGTTCTAGAAGATTCATGTCCTGTATGTTGTTTTGCTAGGTTCTGCGGTATTGTCATTGCAACCGGATTGTAACGTAAATCATGGTGATTTGTTAGTGTGATTTGTCATTGTCGTGGGGGAACTCGGCTGTAGACGAGTACTTGGGTACAAATATATTCTCCTGGTTATCTGGTAGGACATCGAAGTCCAGTATTCAGTGAGGTGATTGCGAGGCAATTAATATAACGTAACCAAGGGAACGCCCATTGCTTTAAGAGAATTTGTTCTTTGACAATTTGAGTAACGTAAAATACGTTTGGGATAATTTACGTTCCTGCAAGCAGCTACGGTAGTCTCAAGGAGCCTAGCCATCAGCCAGATAAGAATTAGAGTATTGTCTGTCGTAATTAACGGTCAGTGGGCCGGGTAATTGACGTGTTTCAGGAAGTCAAAGTAATTAACCTCGATCCTTGTTTGATCGACTCACACGAAGGCTACATTGTTCCATTAACGTAACGTCGTTATCTGCCCGGAAGTACCGGCACTTGATTGACTCGTGGGAGGAGTAACGTCATTTTAGAATAATGTAAACGTGGGGCTAATTACTGTTATTAGCCACCTGAATTGGTCTGAGTATGGAAGGCTTAGACGGAATTCATACCTTAATGTAAATTGCTGAGCCAGTGTGAAAGGTTGCGTATTTTAATTGTTAATTATTGATCTTGAAGATAGTAATTAATTACTCTAAAGGTAATCACGAGTGATTACCGTTCTCTTAGCACTTTGGACATTGTAAATCAGAGTTTACCATCGCTGAGTGATTAGTAACCGATTAACGTAAATTAACGTAACTAGTAAAGAGATTAATCAGCTGTCTGGAAGTTCAGGGATTAATGGGATTTTCTCACTGAATGCTCGACGGGTAGAGTGTTGTGTAATTTCCGCGTTACTAGTGACAGTTGTAAAAGTTATTAATTAACGTAAATGTTATTGTGTTATTAACGTAAATCAATTGTTATTGATTGTTGATCGTCCGTGGGACGGAGTGTTAACGTAAGGATTAATTTGAGGAAGGGTGCTGGAGTTGCCAGTGAACCCATTAGTTATTGTTGTCATTGAAAGTCTACTGATTTGATTGCATTGCAACCGCCATTGCAGGTGTAGACTGCACTGAGGCGTAGAACAGTTAGGAGGTTACTGGAGACGTGTTTCAGAACCTACTGTGTCATTTGTTGTAATTGTGATTATAGATCTGTTAGTTCTTGTTTCTTGTTGATTCCTCTGTGGTCACGCTTATGTTCGAGTTAGTTCATTATGCAGTCCGAGGGGCTGGTGTCTAGCTGTCATTGATAGTGTCACAGGAAGGATTTCGAGTAACGTCATTGACATTTCTTTTTGTTTTGTTGTAGTAGTTAGTACTTTATTGAATAAACTAAGTTGTTATGGTTAACACTGTCTTTTCGTTACACCCCCACACATTATTATTGTTATGCAAATGTTCTTCACACTCGACTAATAAAGTTGAGACTAGTTCTGAGCTTTGGACCAAATATACGGCACCACACAACAATAAATTATTGTTGTGAGAGCCCGTGACCTACTCGTTAGGTTCGCTTCGGCGATTGGCGAAGGTCGGCGGCCTAGTGGGGGTGATTTCAATTTTCATTGGGGTTTCGGCGTTTGCTCGCGCCTAGTCAATTGTTCATACATGGTCCCAAAGTGAGGAATGAGCTGCTTACTACACTGGTGTGTTAGCTAAGCAAGTCCTTCCTCAGGCGACCTAGTTGAATATCACGACAGGAATAAAGGTTAAAGAATAAAGAAAATTCTTAGAAATTTTCAGAGCTAAAATTCCTTATACCAATTTCAATTTATTCCAAAACTTCTCACAAGTTTACAAACTCAAACTCTCACACTGTTATTGATGTCGTTTCTCCATGTTCTTCATCTTAGTTGCCTTATATCCTTATATGTCTGATTCCTAACAATGAATACCCCTTTTTCATTTATTTTTTTGTCCTTTAGGTACGGGATAAACTTGCTTAATGTGTCTCGACTCTTATGGTTGTGTAGTCTATTATGTTTTGTACAAACGTATCTCTGAACTCTGTTTCCCGTGGTATTGGGAATTTTCTCATCTTATCATAGTTGCATACCCCGTCGGTATGTCAGCCCTGCAATCTGATCTCTTCCATTGGTTACTTTTAATTCCGACAGATTCTCAAATGTCAGTACCCTGTTGTCACTCATTCCCGTGGAGCTTATAATTTGACTTCTCCTATGCCTGGCGTCATCAGAGTGAACATCAGGGCAAGCCTAGCTGGTTCATCACTTCCTGTCATTCTTGTAAAGCCCCTGACATGTTGACTTGGAAAGTTTTTCATTACTTCGTCCAACAGTCTTGTTGTACATGTATCGTTATCTCCGTGTGGTTCTTAATGCTGCAGGTCTTTATTTTCATTGTTGAGGTCGCCCGTGGGTAATAGTGTGGATCTATATCTGCAAGTGATAGAAGCTGCTCATTATATGATACTAATGATTGCCATGTTGTTCTTATAGTACTTATGTCTGGATATTCAGTCATTTGGTGGAGGATTGTATATTATTACTACTAATATCTTGGGTTATCCAATTATGATGGGTCCCACCGTGTAGTTTTTAAGCCCTTCATAGCCTGAGAGATCTAACTCTTGAATCTTGTCCTTTATTATCAGCAAACCTACTCCCCCCCTCCTCCCCTTCCTTCCCTCTTTCCTTACTTACTCTACAGTAATCCTGCAGATGCCCTTCATTTGCTATGATGCCTGTCTTTTTCGTTTCTGTGAGTGCTATTACATCTCGGATTTTCTTATGATCTTTTCCCAAGTTTTATTGTTTTATTTATAACCCCGCCTATGTTATTGTATATTATTTTGAACCTCACTTTCTTCTGGAAATTTTGGAACTATTCTTAACCTTGACGATTATTCCACTGGTTTAGAGAGTTTTTATGTTGTCAGGGCTACTTGGATATAATGGTTGCTTCAGGTGACCAGGTGTAAATTTCTCTTCATGGAAGAGAATATATTCGCATAGAGTTGTACCCTATTTATCAATATATATATATATATATATATATATATATATATATATATATATATATATATATATATATATATATACACGTCACCTTGGGTATTTAATGAATACATTAGTAAGTCATGATTAGGGGTAATGTAAGAATGTTAGAGACAGTGATTTTGGGTATTTCCTGAATATGGTTCATGCCCTCAGGAATTTATGGCACTTGGAAGGGATCAGGATGAGGATTTAGAATGAGACGGAGGGTAAGGAATGGGGCCCAACGACATGATAGGCATTTGGAGTAAGCAAAAGATATGCGGATGATAATTTATTTTGGAGTAATTGAAAGGTACTTATAATTGAAATTTGATTGTATATTTGAAGAAGAATGTAGACAAAGGTATACCAATAATGGAGGACAGAATAAATTTTCAGGGCGCGATTGATAAAATTTGAATTCGCGAAATGAAAGTTAAGGGTCGGGTGCGACAGTGAAGGAAATTGGCTATGCAATGAAAGCCCAGGATATTGAAAAATTGCAAATAGGTGCCATCAGAGGGTTGCAAAAAGGAGGGGTAGTTCAAACTCTCATATTTCTTTGTGAAACAATTGTTTATGCAACGAAGGGCGAGAATGAAAAGCTAGAAATGTTGAAATATATAATCTCTAAATGGATAATTCCCCAAACAACACAAACCTGTGTTGTGCTTGGAGAAAAGATTAAGAAATTAATATGTCATAGAAACGTGGGCGTGCAAAAACTGATATCTAAGGAGAACGTACAAGTACAGATGGATAGGATGAAAGCGAGGAACGAAGTGGATAGAATGGTGAATGGTTTAAGAAGCTAAACGGAGCAAGGGTTTAAACCCTACATGGAATACAACAAACCGTTTTGTCTGGAAGAGGCTTGCAGGGAGTGAATGTATTTGAACATTATACCAACTGACGTTGAATATTGGTATTGTGATTACGCGCTAAGGGTATTAAGAACCCCGTACGAGTTTACTGATCATATTTTAATATTTTTATGTAGCATATTTTCAGTGTATATTATATATATATATATATATATATATATATATATATATATATATATATATATATATATATATATATATATATATATATATATATATATTGTGACGGTAAAGTGTTGGAGTGTTGATGTTCGGCTGTTTAAATAGCTGGAGGCAGGGCCTCGTCAAATTACAGAAAAAAAAGAAGATCGTTTGCCCGTTTGTCTGTGGTAAGGTAATGGGAAGACACACAAAGTATAAACAATGAAATTTTAATTACTCTAGAAAACAAGATATGAATAAAGACAATCTCTTGGCTTACGTAAAATTCAAAACAAGTCAACAAACAAAACAACATGAATAATTAATGGCAGTAAAAATTTACTCTAGGACAAATAAAGTGCAAGTAATAGTGATATAACTCAAATCAGGTGCTGAGAATACTGGCTTCAAGCTGCCACCTCCCTTAGTACACGACAGCCATAGCTTTGTCTACTAGAGAAAGATGTCAACTCCAAAGAGCACAGAGACATTCTGAGGAGTACGGCTTGTACTGGCCCAGACGTCGACTCAGGTAGTGGTGTGAGTGCAGGTGCGGCGACACAGCAGCCAATCAGGAACAGGCAGGCGGAGAATGAGTAGTTTGCTGGTTTGACGGCGGGCGGGAGCCGGTGAGTCTGGTGGTGCAAGGTACGCTTTGCTTCCTGGGCAAAACGTTTGGCGATACTGGTGGACGTATCTTCAATATAGTATCTTGTACTTGAATGACGTAAATTTTGTAGGGAAAAGCAGGCTCAATCTCTCTTGAAAGAGATTATCGTCACAATATATATATATATATATATATATATATATATATATATATATATATATATATATATATATATATATATATATATATATATATATATATATATATATATATATATATATATACATATATATATATATATATGTTTCATTATATATTTCAATGTTTCATATATATGTTTATATATATATAAAACATATATATGTTTCATTGAATATGACCGCATATTCTGTATTTATTATTTTCTGGTTTAGGGCTTCTATCCCTCTAACTATTTTCTTAGCATCAGGGCTTAATTGAAAGAAAATAGTTAGAGGGATAGAAGCCCTAAACCAGAAAATAATAAATACAGAATATGCGGTCATATTCAATGAAACATGTTTGAAAGAAAACCTGCTGCCAGTATACACCAATATATATATATATATATATATATATATATATATATATATATATATATATATATATATATATATATATATATATTGGTGTATACTGGCAGCAGGTTTTCTTTCAAACATGTTTCATTGAATATGACCGCATATTCTGTATTTATTATTATATATATATATATATATATATATATATATATATATATATATATATATATATATATATATATATATATATATATATATATATATTCTTGTGTTGATACTTTTAATACCCTATTAATATCCTCTAATGCCACATCATCCTTCCCACCTTACTCAAATGTAATGCCACATCACCCTTCCCACCTCACTCAAATGTAGATATAAAATCAGGGAAACGCAAGTTCTAATCAGTTGTGTATTTGTGAAGTCTTTGAAAATGTAATAAGTTTTACGAAACGCGCCCGTGTCGCGTCAGACTAGAAATAAAAATGAATTTTGGAGAAGTGATTTTTGATTTACCTCCAACAGTGAAGCATAATGTACGAAAGATTGAGAAAATTCGTGTTAGAATTATTAATCTTACTTTTTCGGTCATATTTAATAAAATATGTCTACAGGAAAGACTGCTACCAAAATATACTAATATATATATATATATATATGTAGATATAAACTCGAAGATGTGTAAGCTCTATTCAGTTTCAGTTGTGTGTTTGTAAACTAAAGCCTTTGAAAATATAATAAGTTTTACGAAACGCGCTCAAGTGTCTCGTCAGACTAGAAATAAAAATGAATTTTGGAGAATTGATCTTTGAATTACCTCCAACAGTGAAAAGAAACGTAAGAAAGATAGAGAAAATTCGTGTTAGAATTATTAATCTTACTTTTTCGGTCATATATAATTATATATATACATATATATATATATATATATATATATATATATATATATATATATATATATATATATATATATATATATATTTATTTATATATATTAGTATATTTTGCTAGCAGTCTTTCATGTAAACATATGTTGTTAAATATGACCGAAAAAGTAAGATTAATAATTCTAACGCGAATTTTCTCAATATTTCTTATGTTTCTTTTCACTGTCGATGGTAATTGAAAAATAAATTCTCCAAAATTCATTTTTATTTCTAGTCTGACGCGACGTTTGAACATATAATCTCTTTCCACAACCAGACCATCACCAGAGAAGTCTTAACAAACAATACAGAAATCATCGATAGATACAGCGATAGCAGGCGGCTTATAGCAGATAGCAAGGAGAAAGATAAGGGCAATACCGAGAATGAATGCAGAAACGAGAAAGTTGGAACAAAAAACACAGAGGTAGCCAAGTCGTGCACGGGTACAAACAAGAATAATACAATCACAAATGAAAATATTTGCTGGTATTATGCAAAAGGACAGTGTAGATATGGGCCCAGAGGCACGGAATGCTCATTCATGCACCCACGGAAATGCCGAAACTGGTTAGGGAAAGGCAGATGTCGTTTTGATACAGAGTGTAGATATTTTCACCCTAAGCTATGCACACTCTCAGTCAATGAGAGGAAATGCTACGATCTTCACTGCCCCGATTTCCACGTCAGAGGTACACAGCGCCATATAAGAGAAGAAGTCCAACATAATAGCCCTGAAAATTTTTTAGAGGCAGGTACAAACAGAGGGAGAAACAGACAGGCAGAAACGTGGCAGGAGTACGGATGGAGAGGGGGAAATGTCCAAGACTGGACTACAGTTCGGCATCAAGCCCACACATACTACACCCCCCAACTACACAGAGATTACCACACTCCCCAGTATCACTTCCAAAACTGGACAAACCATTGCCACAACAACACACCCAGGGTCAGGGTAGAGAGGAGGGAGAACTACCAAAACCTTCCAGGAGTTACACACAACATGGACAATCATTCATATTTGCAAACATTCAAGGTTTAAAGCCAAAGTCAAGAAATAAAGTTAAGTTCATAAATGGCCTTCTATTAGAGTCAAACTCAATATTTGGGGCATTCACGGAAACTCATACAAAAGATTACATGGATGGTGAAATCTGGATTCCAAATTATAATCTATATAGATGTGATAGAAAAACTAGGTCAAATGGAGGAGTAGGTCTGTATATTAAAGAAGACCTGGTATGCACAGAACTATTAAATTCAACTAATGAGGTGGTAGAGGTACTTGGAATGAAGGTAGAGAAACTAAACTTAATTATTATTCTAATATATAAACCGCCAGATACAACGATTGAGGAATTCACAGAGCAGATGCACAAAATAGAGAACATACTTGACAACCTAGCAAACCCAGCTCCAGATATTATCTTTCTTGGAGATTTCAATTTACCGAGTCTAAGATGGAGAACGGCAAACACAAATATCATAGCAGGGAATGACCCGGGAAATAACCAACCACAGGTTAGAGAACTTTTGAGATTCTGTGACAAATTCTCGCTCAATCAACAGATTACAGAACCAACTAGGAACGAAAACACACTAGACTTGTTATTCACAAACAATGATGAACTAATCAGGGATATCACAATCTCAGATACTTCATACTCAGACCATAAGCTCATTGAAGTGCGAATTAGAATAAATAACGGTAGTAGGTCTAAGAGACCAAACAAGCGAGAAGGAATATTCAATCAATTCAATTTCAACAACAAGAGGATTGACTGGAAAAAAATAAATGTAGACCTTGCAACCATTCAATGGGAGACGGTCTTAAGCGACAAAACTCCCACACAGGGAATAGCTCAACTGACAGCTGAAGCTTACAAGGTCTGCTTGAAGCACGTGCCTGTGAGGAGGGGCAGAAAGAGGACCACTCTAGAAAGAGAACGGAGACGACTGTACAGGAGAAGGAAAAAAATAACGGAAATGCTTCGGCAGACACAACTATCACAAGCAAGGAAAACAAGCCTAAGCAGGGAGATTGAGGAAATAGAACAAACGTTGAAGCGATCATATGAGTCTGAGGAAATGGAATTGGAACAGAAAGCTATACAAGAGATAAGGAAAAATCCGAAATATTTTTTCACATACGCAAAATCAAAATCCAAAACCTCGACCAGTATTGGACCGTTAATTACAAATGAAGGTACGTACACAGAGGACAACAAAGAGATTAGTGAAATTCTAAGAAGCCAGTATGAGGCTATGTTTAGCACACCAATAAACAACATGAAAGTTGATGACCCAGACAGCTTCTTTATGAATGACATTCAAGCTGCAGATAATATAACGGATATTACCACAAACTCGGAAGACTTTGAAAGAGAAATTGATAATATGCCTATGCACTCAGCTCCTGGGCCTGACTCATGGAATTCAATATTCATAAATAACTGTAAAGTACCAGTAGCGAGAGCACTCAGCGTAATATGGAGAAAGAGCCTGGATACAGGGGAGATACCAGCAGCACTTAAATCTGCAGATATAGCTCCGTTGCACAAGGGGGGGAGTAAAGCCTTGGCAAAAAATTATAGGCCAGTTGCACTAACATCACACATAAAAAAAGTGTTTGAAAGAGTGATTAGGAATCAAATTTCTAGTTTTATGGAAAACAATGAATTGCACAATCCAGGACAACATGGATTTAGAGCGGGAAGATCCTGTCTGTCACAGTTACTCAACCACTATGACAAAATCACAGAAGCCCTAGAAGAAAAGCAAAATGCAGATGTTGTATACACAGACTTTGCAAAGGCGTTCGACAAATGTGACCATGGGGTGATAGCTCACAAAATGAGGTCAATGGGAATAACTGGAAAAGTAGGACGCTGGATACTCAATTTCCTGTCGAACAGAACACAAAGAGTAACAGTCAATCAGATAAAATCGAGTCCAAGCGATGTTAAAAGCTCTGTACCTCAAGGTACAGTCCTTGCACCGCTACTGTTCCTTATTCTCATATCTGATATAGACAAAAATACACGCCATAGCTTCGTGTCGTCCTTTGCAGATGACACAAAAATCAGCATGAAAATTACCTCTGCTGAAGACATTGAAAAACTACAAGCAGATGTCAACAAAGTTTTTGATTGGGCAGCAGAAAATAACATGATGTTTAACAGTGATAAATTTCAGGTACTCAGGTACGGCAAAAATGAGGATCTGAAACATAATACAGGGTACAAAACACAATCGAATCTTCCCATAGTAGAAAAACAGCATGTCAAGGATTTGGGAATAATGATGTCCGACGATCTAACGTTTAGGGAGCATAACCAAGCAAATATCGCGTCAGCCAGAAAAATGATCGGATGGATTACGAGAACTTTCAAATCCAGGGATCCCATCACAATGGTTGTACTCTTCAAGTCACTTGTGCTGTCCCGTCTCGAGTACTGCTCAGTACTCACTTCCCCCTTCAGAGCAGGAGAGATTGCTGAAATAGAGGGAATACAGAGAACATATACGGCACGCATAGACGAGATAAAACACCTAAATTATTGGGATCGTCTCAAAGCTCTCCAAATGTACTCTCTAGAAAGGAGACGAGAGAGATACCAAATAATATACACATGGAAAATACTGGAGGGTCAGGTCCCAAATCTACACAGTAAAATAACAACGTACTGGAGTGAACGATATGGAAGAAAATGCAAGATTGAACCAGTGAAGAGCAGAGGTGCCATAGGCACAATCAGAGAGCACTGTATAAACATCAGGGGTCCGCGGTTGTTCAACGTCCTCCCAGCGAGCATAAGAAATATTGCCGGAACAACCGTGGACATCTTCAAGAGAAAACTGGACGGTTTTCTAAGAGAAGTTCCGGATCAGCCGGGCTGTGGTGGGTACGTGGCCCTGCGGGCCGCTCCAAGCAACAGCCTGGTGGACCAAACTCTCACAAGTCGAGCCTGGCCTCGGGCCGGGCTTGGGGAGTAGAAGAACTCCCAGAACCCCATCAACCAGGTATCAACCAGGTATCAACCAGGTATCAACCAGGCTTGACATCTGAGAGGCACTTCACATCAAAAAGTCAACACCAGCAATCAACAGTCAATTAATGAACTATATTCTACCCACTTCAAGACTCCGTACCAAGATAGAAGCATCAAGAGGAAGTATGGGCCAATAGGCTCTTTGCAGTTACTTCCATTCTTCCCTTTCACTTATCCAATTTATACCCATTGCACCGTGTTCTGTCTTGTGTTGGTCAAAAGTTTATTCACCTCATCCAAAACTGTTTCAACAAATCACCTCACCCAAATGCGTGTATATAAGACAAGCTGTTTAGCGTTAGATTTAGTAAAATTCTGTTAAGTGTTTTCAGGTTACAATTGTGTGTGTGTGTAAACTAAAGTCTTTGAGAATATAATACGTTGTTACGAAACGCGTTCAAACGTTAAGTCAGACTAGAAATAAAAATGAATTTTGAAGAATATATTTTTCAATTACCATCGACAGTAAAATGAAACACAAGAAATATTGAGAAAATTCGTGTTAGAATTATTAATCTTAGTTTTTCGGTCATATAAAACAACATATGTTTACAAGAAAGAGTGCTACCAATATATATATATATATATATATATATATATATATATATATATATATATATATATATATATATATATATATATATATATACACACACTGAAAATATGCTACATAAAAATAATTAAATATGATCAGTAAACTCGTACGGGGTTCTTAATACCCTTAGCGCGTAATCACAATACCAATATTCAACGTCAGTTGGTATAATGTTCAAATACATTCACTCCCTGCAAGCCTCTTCCAGACAAAACGGTTTGTTGTATTCCATGTAGGGTTTAAACCCTTGCTCCATTTAGCTTCTTAAACCATTCACCATTCTATCCACTTCGTTCCTCGCTTTCATCCTATCCATCTTTACTTGTTCACAGGTTGATTCTTTCTTTCCCAGAATTCCATCATCCATTCGTTTAATATGACCAAACCAATTCAGTACGTTCTCCTTAGATATCAGTTTTTGCACGCCCACGTTTCTATGACATATTAATTTCTTAATCTTTTCTCCAAGCACAGTTTGGGGAATTATCCATTTAGAGATAATTCTCTAAATGGATAGAAATATGAGAGTCCGAACTACCATTCCTTTTTGCAACCCTCGGATGGCATCTATTTGCAATTTTTCAATATCCTGGGCTTTCATTGCAGAGTCAATTTCCTTCACTGTCGCACCCGACCCTTAACTTTCATTTCGCGAATTCAAATTTTATCAATCGCGCCCTGAAAATTTATTCTCTCCTCCAATATTGGTATACCTTTGTCTACATTCTTCTTCAAATATACAAACAAATTTCAATTATAACTACCTGTCAATCACTCCAAAATATATTATCATCTGCATGTCTTTTGCTTACTCCAAATGCCTATCATGTCGTTGGGCACCATTCCTTACCCTCCGTCTCATTCGAAATCCTCATCCTGATCCCTTCCAAGTGCCATAAATTCCTGAGGGCATGAACCATATTCAGGAAATACCCAAAATCACTGTCTCTAACATTCTTACATTACCCCTACTCATGACTCATTAATGTATATATTAAATACCCAAGTTGACGTCACTCAACCCATGTGCACAATGCATTAACAGATGCTCTCTCTATTTTCAACTGCAACACATGGTAGATGCATGGTAAGATGGTAGATGGTAGATCAACTGGTAATGCATGGTAAGTGCATTAACATTTGATTGACAGTTGAGAGGCGGGACTGTTACGGCCACAATAGGTCGCAACTGGGTTCTTTGCTGGTGGAACTAAAGTTCTGGTATCTCATCCCAAGTTAGTAGTGGCTTTCAAGGAGTGAACTCGGTAGTGCAAGTGAAACACACTCGGGGAAGGTGCATTGAAATTGAATACGACACTTCATCAATTATCAAAATATTCACATATAATTACTTTCCCATCACCTCATATATAATCCTAAAGGAAGTATTACTACACTTAATATGTACACAAGTGTCTCTCTCATAGGGCATTAAGCGCTCCTCGATGCTCAATCGATGCAGTCTTGTCAGCTACCGTGTTTCCTCAACACACAGTACCGTCCTCAACCAGTACTGGGAAACACCAACGAGTCTACCCTAGCCACGGGCCAGCCAAAACACAGTCTCACTCGGTGCTCTGCGTGCACGCCCACAATCACTCTCCAGCCTGGTGCTGGCAGAGAACATCAGCCTCGCGCTGCTGGGCCTCTTCACGTACAAATACAAGGGTAGCGAACCCCTGGCAGCTTCTTGCAACTCACTGGTTACACTCCTCCGTAGCACCTTACTGTCAGTTGTCTCTTCCGTTAGCCAGTCCCGGGTACGCCGAATTCTGTCACTGCCACTTCACAGGCAGACAGTAGAACACTACACAGTTCTTCTCCGACGGCGGCTCACTGCTTCCGTAAAGCAGAATGGAGTAGAGAGATATTGGCTGCCCTGGGTAGACTGACTGTCCTCGTACCACAGCAGCCCTACGTCGACTCTGTGGATACAGACACGTCATCAGTACACTGGTCAGTACATGGGACACTAGGAAACATCACTTAATGACTCTGACATAGACATACAACTCCTCCTACAATAGATGGCGCTGATTTTCTAGGCGCCACCTCACCAGAGGTCAGCACCAGCTGCCTCTCGAGCTGACTAGGACAGGAATCTAGCGCCTCTTGGTGGTATCATCCTGCCACTAGATGGCGTCGTCCATTTTGTGGGGGTTTTGGGAGCGGACTCACAGATGACATTGACGTCGCTGCTCCATGCTCCGACGATGGAATCGGGTTCGTAACAGGGACCAAACAGCCAATGCTCAACAACCGCTAGCACAACTAGGCGAGTACAACTAGGTGAATACATTAAATAATTCCTTTATCAGATTTTCAGAATATTCATCATCACTGCCAACTCAACACATGCTCATCACACTGCAAAGTCCTTATCTGCTAACTATGCACTGTCCTTCAGTGCTATGTACATCTTGTAATTTGTTCTTACTTCTTCTCAACATGCTTTCTCAGTGTAATAATCTTCACACCTTCCACCACAGATCTCAACTTGGCTATTATATATATTAATCACTCTACTGTTCACTCTACTCACTACACATCGTAAACTAATGTGTACTAGTTTCACTCTTTCATCTTTCTTATATTCGCACAATTCCGTATGTGTATTCCAAATCATTTTTATTTTTATAATTTCGTAACTTTTCAGGTAGATCTCATTCGTAAAATTCTTGTCCCTTTTTACTCCTCATTATCACGTCCTCTCAGTCGTTGCACAGTGCATAGATATATAACTTTTCTCTCTCCTACAAAAAACTTCCCCCAACCTCAGGTTATTGTATTTCTCAGTTATTCCTCTCACACTGGTCCCAGCTCTAAAATTTTCCCTGCGGTGGGGATAAAGTAGGGAAGTTTCGTACTCAGCTCAATCATCTTTCCCCAACCGCCTCCGTTTATCTCAGACGCAGCTACCAACTGCACTTCACGCCACATAATGATGTGAGGGGCAGTCGCCACATCCCTGTATCAGTGACGCACGGATATTAATTTTATCCCTGCCATACATCTCTCTCTTTACGTTTAGTCCTTAATTTTACTTACAAATTACAAACAATTTATACTGGCAATTTGTTCTCACAATTTATCATACCAATAATTTCAGCTCCTCATAATTATCAACTCCCGGGAAAGTCACTAAGGAAAATTCACTCATAAATGCACGGGATGCGTCAGATACAGGAGGAAATGTCGTTTACTTGAGTCACCCACATCGTTCTCTTTCTGCTGCTGTAAATACAACGACTGCTGTTGCTGCCATGCCTTTGTTCTTGTTCCATTTCCACTAATCTCAGAGCAAACAACGACCTGACTTTTATAAACCTGTCCTTTCAAGAGGCATGTAAAGAGGAAGGAGAAATAAAAATTTAAAGAAATTCGGCAGCACTTTCAGTGTTTTCCCTTGTGTCCGGTTCTCTTGTAGTGGTGTACCAAGTGATAATCTCGACTCCTTGGTTTTCCGAAATGGTAAAGCTGGCATTATGACCTACAAACTCAGTTCTTTTATGAAACGTCGGTTTAAATGCCGGGACGCCTTCTGGCCTTCATCTGTTGTCACAGTAGAGGATGGCGACCTGTGATTGTTGGTGATGGTTTAGAAAGGTTCTGTAGTGGTGGAAGTTGTATTAATGGACCCCGGACTTCGCGGACTACGCGGTTGAGCTTTGGCTCTTTGGTCCCGCCTCTCAACCGTCAATCAACTGGTGTACAGATTCCTGAGCCTACTGGGCTCTATCATATCTTCATTTAAAACTGTGTATGGAATCTGCCTCCACCACATCACTGCCTAATGCATTCCATTTATTAACTAATCTGACACTGAAAAAGTTTTTTTCTAATGTCTCTGTGGCTCATTTGGGTACTCAGCTTCCATCTGTGTCCCCTTGTGCACGTACCACCATGTTAAATAATCGATCCTTGTCTACCTCTCAATTTCCCTGAGAAGTTTAGATGTGGTGATTGTGAGAGTTTGAGTGTAGTGAGTTGGAATAAATGAAATTGGTATAAGGAATTGAGCTCAGATAATTTCTAAGAATTTTCTTTATTCTTTAACCTTCATTCCTGTCGTGATATTCAAATAGGTCGCCTGAGGAAGGACTTGCTTAGCTAACACACCTGTGTAGTAAGCAGCTCATTCCTCACTTTGGGACCAGATATGAACAATTGACTAGGCGCGAGCAAACGCCGAGACTCCAATAAAAATTGAAATCCCCCCCCACTAGGACGCTAAACTTCGCCATTCGCCGAAGCGAATCTAATGAGTAGGTCCTGGGCTCTCAAAACAATAATTTATTGTTGTGTGGTGCCGTATATTTGATCTAAAACTCAGAATTAGTCTCAACTTTATTAGTCGAGTGTGAAGAACACTTGCATAACAATAATAATGTGTGGGGGTGTAACGAGAACACAGTGTTAACCATAACAACTTAGTTTATTCAATAAAGTACTAACTACTACAACAAAACAAAAAGAAATGTCAATGACGTTACTGGAAATCCTTCCTGTGACACTATCAATGACAGCTAGACACCAGCCCCTCGGACTGCATAATGAACTAACTCGAACATAAGCGTGACCACAGAGGAATCAACAAGAAACAAGAACTAACAGATCTATAATCACAATTACAGCAAATGACACAGTAGGTTCTGAAACACGTCTCCAGTAACCTCCTAACTGTTCTACGCCTCAGTGCAGTCTACTCCTGCAACAGCGGTTGCAATGCAATCAAATCAGTAGTCTCTCAATGACAACAATAACTAATGGGTTCACTGGCAACTCCAGCAACCCTTCCTCCAATTAATCCTTACGTTAACATTCCGTCCCACGGACGATCAACAATCAATAACAATTTGATTTACGTTCATTTAATAACTCTTACAACTGTCACTAGTAACGCGGAAATTACACAACACTCTACCCGTCGAGCATTCAGTGAGAAAATCCCATTAACCCCTGTACTACCAGACAGCTCTTTACAAGTTACGTTAATTTACGTTAATCGGTTACTAATCACTCAGCGATGGTAAACTCTGATTTACAATGTCCAAAGTGCTAAGAGAACGGTAATCACTCGTGATTACCTTTAGAGTAATTAATTACTATCCTCAAGATCAATAATTAAACAATTAAAATACGCAACCTTTCACACTGGCTCAGCAATTTACATTAACGTATGAATTTCGTCTGAGCCTTCCATACTCAGACCAGTTCAGGTGGTTAATAACAGTAATTAAGCACCACGTTTACGTTATTCTAAAATGACGTTACTCCTCCCACGAGTCAATCAAGTGCCGGTACTTCCGGACAGATAAATAACGACGTTACGTTAATAGAACAATGTAGCCTTCGTGTGAGTCGATCAAACAAAGATCAAGGTTAATTACTTTGACTTCCTGAAACACGTCAATTACCCGGCCCACTGACCGTTAATTACGACAGACAATACTCTAATTCTTATCTGGCTGATGGCTAGGCTCTTTGAGACTACTGTAGCTGCTTGCAGGACAGTTTAAATCAATGGGCGTTCCCTTGGTTACATTATATTAATTGCCTCTCTGAATACTGGACTTCGATGTCCAACCAGATAAACAGGAGAATATAAAACCCAAGTACTCGTCTACAGCCGAGTTCACCCACGACAATGACAAATCACACTAACAAATCACAGTGATTTACATTACAATCCGGTTGCATTGACAATATTGCAGAACCTAGTAAAATAACATACAGGACATGAACTCTCTAGAACACTGCCCCACAATGGCTTTACTGAACTGCAATCACATACAGTGATGCTCAATGCTAGCAACAATCACCATCAAATAACAACCCCCTTTGCAATAACACACACGGCAAGTACACTAATTTCCAAGTATTAGAATACTGCACAACACTTACTGTTGCAAATGACCCCAGTGCTCTAAATAACCCTTTAGAACATAGGTCTATAATTTGCAATCACGACAGTAAATAACACAATAACACTGTGCACCCTGACACTACGATCACATAAATATAATTACTGCTGACACATGTAGCCTACAGCTATCAAACGTTATTGGAAAACTAAGGAGATCTCGCACTCCTTAAATCACATGGGTGAGTGATTTATCAATCCCGCATGGCGATAAACACTACCAAGAATTACGTTACTCGACAGAGCGACGGCGGTCTCTCGCGACAGCCTCGTCACTCACCAAATTCTACCAAAATTACGTTAATACTGCAACTACCATACATATATATATAAATCACAGTTGTCACAGCCCTGGGAACAATACAAGAAATTTCCACACTCAACAATAATCATTGCCAGGAATCACTTACATTACACCCTAACCTGAGCGCTCAGTGTTGGAATTCCACACCTGCAAGACTACACATGGAAATAATATCACTCCGCCCCACGATCGATCAAAAATGATTTAATTACCACAATGGAATAATATAATATTATGTATACTCTGTTCCCGTGTGTACCCACACATACACACACACACACTGTACGTCTGTGTACACAAGACGTAAGTCACTCCGGACTGACAAGATGACAACAAAGGGTGATTATCTCCTCGCCCAAACTTCACTTCACCTCTACAGGTGCTGCGTGACAATGTGACGGAACACCTGACTTTGAATTCAAGCTTTTAGAGACTAACTGATCACCAGAAATACACACAGGTACTTACACATTCATACTGCAGTCTTACACACCATTCCCATACATCAGGCACCCCGCTACGAGTGGCTGGCTCACAGTGGTGGAGATTAGGCGGTGCTGGTACCTCACGCGGTATTTTACGTACACTTGGCGCGCACTCGAACCCCCCCCCCCCCCCCCCCCGCCCCCTCACAACACGGCTTGGTTTGCACCTTCGACCCACCAGTGAAGTGAAGAGTTCGTACCCAGGTGACGCGCACGTTAGCGTCTTACACAAACATGGGAAATCTGCCTTAAAACACTGACACGAATTTCCCCGTTCCCATCGACTGCTACAGAGCACTAGCAGGCATTATCTATAATCAATGGTATGGGATCTACGAGTCTGTTACTGCTCGTATGCACATTACCCCACAATCCCAGATCACTGGATCTCTACCCACTGTACACTCTGTCTTTCCCCCTTCGAGCGACGACTTCGGCCGGATTCTGTGACGACCGCCGTTGTTGATGAAGCAGGAGGTGAAGCAGTTGAGTAGTCAAGCCACCAAGACGCCCTATACTCAATTGGGCCGAATGAGTACAGAAAGCGTCTTGACAACGCGGTAGCTGTGTTCAGAATGACGCCTACACAGGCGATTCCCACGTCCTCGAAATAACCAAAGAGAGGAAGGCATACAGCGGCCTACCTCTCTCAACCAATCAGCGACGTTGTACCATAGCCATTAGGGCAACTCCAAGATGGCTACCCAACATGGCGGCTCAAGATGTTTACTAAGATGGCGGCTGTTTCCATGATGACGACTCAAGTGGCTAGCGGGCGCGGGAGGCCCACAGCTCACCCACGCCGTCCCAGGCCTATCTTGTTCCCGCGCAAATCTTGAGTCTAGCTCCAAGCCATACAATGAGATGATGCAATTTGCATATCTCTGTCCACAGACGTGCTACCCCGGCCAGGGTAACATTTATGGACTGCTGATGACTGGGGCTCTCACATGAGCCCAAACACTAGATGTTTCGGTTGCTGGTTACCAAACTTAAGTCCGCCCACTTAACAAGTGCACTTAACAAGTGTACTGGCTCCCACAGGCATAAGAGCACTATTGTCAGTGAGCTGGTGAACCATCTCATCACAGTGATCATGTCTCCCATAGCTCATCTGTCTTCCAGCGACGTGAGGTGCAGTTCACGTAGTTTGTCCTCATAACTCGTGCCTCTTAGTTATGGGACTAGCCAAGTGGCATACCTCTAAACTTTTTCCAGCTTCGTCTGGTGCTTGAAAAGATACAGGCTCCATGCTGGGGCTGCATACTCCAGGATTTGCCTTACATATGTGGTATACAAGGTTCTGAAGGATTCCTTACACAGGTTTCTGAAAGCAGTTCTGATGTTAGCCAGCCACGCATAGGCCGCTGATGCTATTCTTTTGATGTGGGTTTCAGGAGACAGGTTTGGTGTGATATCAACTCCCAGATCTTTCTCTTTGTATGTGTGTGTGTGCTCACCTAATTGCTCACCTAATTGTGCTTGCGGGGGTTGAGCTTTGGCTCTTTGTTCTCGCCTCTCAACCATCAATCAACTGGTGTACAGATTCCTGAGCCTATTGGGCTCTGTCATATCTACATTTGAAACTGTGTATGGAGTCAGCCTCCACCACATCACTTCCTAGTGCATTCCATTTACTAACTACTCTGACACTGAAAAAGTTCTTTCTAATGTATCTGTGGCTCAATTGGGTACTCAGCTTCCACCTGTGTCCCCTTGTTCGCGTCTCTCCAGTGTTGAATAGTTCATCCTTGTTTACCCGGTCGATTCCCCTGAGGATTTTGTAGGTTGTGATCATGTCCCCCCTTACTCTTCTGTCTTCCAGTGTCGTAAGGTGCATTTCCCGCAGCCTTTCGTCATAACTCATGCCTCTTAGTTCTGGGACTAGTCTAGTAGCATACCTTTGGACTTTTTCCAGCTTCGTCTTGTGCTTGACAAGGTACGGGCTCCATGCTGGGGCCGCATACTCCAGGATTGGTCTTACATAAGTGGTGTACAAGATTCTGAATGATTCCTTACACAGGTTCCTGAACGCCGTTCTGATGTTAGCCAGCCTCGCATATGCCGCAGACGGTATTCTCTTTATGTGGGCTTCAGGAGACAGGTTTGGTGTGATATCAACTCCTAGATTTTTCTCTCTGTCTGTTTCATTAAGTACTTCATCTCCTATTCTGTATCCTGTGTCTGGCCTCCTGTTTCCACTGCCTAGTTTCATTACGTTGCATTTACTCGGGTTGAACTTCAACAGCCAATTGTTGGACCATTCACTCAGTCTATCTAGGTCATCTTGTAGCCTCCTACTATCATCCTCTGTTTCAATCCTCCTCATAAGTTTTGCATCGTCGGCAAACATTTCGAGGAACGAATCTATAACCCTCTAGGAGATCATTTACATATACCATAAACAGTATAGGTCCAAGGACTGACCCCTGCGTGACTCCACTTGTAATGTCTCGCCAATCTTAGACCTCACCCCTCACAGACTCGTTGTCTCCTGTTGCTTAGGTACTCCTCTATCCACTGGAGTACCTTCCCTTTCACTCCAGCCTGCATCTCTAACTTTCGCACTAGCCTCTTGTGTGGAACTGTATCAAAGGCTTTCTGACAATCCAAAAATAAGCAGTCTGCCCACCCTTCTCTTTCTTGCCTTATTTTTGTTGCTTTGTCGTAGAATTCAAGTAACCCTGGGAGGCAGGACCTGCCATCCCTGAACCCATGTTGATGCTGTGTTACAAAGTTCCTTCGGTCCAGATGCTCCACTAGTTTTTTTCGCACAATCTTCACCATAAGCTTGCATGGTATGCAGGTTAGGGACACTGGCCTGTAGTTCAGTGCCTCTTGTCTATCTCCTTTCTTGTATATCGTGACTACGTTAGCTGCTTTCCAAATATCTGGCAGTTCCCCTGTTGCCAGTGATTTGTTATACACTATGGAGAGTGGTAGGCACAGTTCTCTTGCTCCTTCTTTTAGAACCCAAGGGGAGATTCCATCTGGGCCTATAGCCTTTGTCACATCCAACTCTAGTAAACACTTCCTTACTTCCCCGCTGGTAATCTCAAACTCTTCCAGTGGTTCCTGGTTAGCTATTCCCTCTCTTACCTCTGGAATTCCTCCTTGCTCTAAGGTGAAGACCTCCTGGAATTTCTTATTCAATTCCTCACACACTTCCTTGTCATTTGTGGTGAATCCTTCCGCCCCTATCCTTAATTTCATAACCTGTTCCTTTACTGTTGTTTTTCTCCTGATGTGGTTATGCAACAATTTAGGCTGAGTCTTTGCCTTGCTTGCGATGTCATTTTCGTATTGTCTTTCTGCCTCTCTTCTCATCCTGACATATTCATTCCTGGCATTCTGGTATCTTTCTCTGCTCTCCAGTGTCCTGTTATTCCTATAGTTTCTCCATGCCCTTTTACTTCGCTGCTTAGCTAGCTTACATCTCTTATTAAACCATGGGTTTCTCATTTTCATTTCTCTGTTTTCCTTTTGGACTGGGACAAACTTGTTTGCTGCGTCCTTGCACTTCTGCGTGATGTAATCCATCATATCTTGGGCCGTCTTTCCCCTGAGCTCTGTTTCCCATGCTATATCTGTTAGGAATTTTCTTATCCCTTCATAGTTTCCCTTTCGGTATGCTAACCTTTTGGTTTCGGTATTTGGTTTCGGCAATGACGTATATTGGCGACTTGTCGCCTCTCCTCTTCTTGGTCGTGGAATTGCCATAGGTCCTCCTCCGAGCTCAAATCGGCAGCTAAGAGCCTTCGTGAGAACAAGGAGATAGTTGTCAGGAGAGGTGACAAGTCGCCAATATACGTCATTCTTAAAAAAGGCGAATATCTGGCGAAAATGAACCTCATGCTCTCTAACCAAACGAAATTCCAAAGGGCAACGAAGGACACTACAGCCGAACTGAAAGCAAAGGTCAACAAATTGATCGAAACTGTGAACGCCAAGAAATCTGGACTCCACCTGCCAAAGATTATTGGGGAATATAAACCTGGATATGCGTATGGAAATGTCAAGACACACAAGCCTGGAAACCCACTTCGGCCAATCATCAGCCAGATACCCACACCCACGTACAGACTGGCGAAACGACTCAACGGCTTGCTGACTCCTTATGTCCCTTGCGCCTTCAGCCTGAAGTCTCCAAAGGAATTTGTTGACTTGCTGCGGGGAACACGGGCCACAGGGATAAGAGCCTCGTTGGACGTAGAATCTCTGTTTACCAACGTACCTGTGAATGAAACAATCCGGATGATAGCCGACAGAGTGTACCGTGATCCGGCCTGTACTCCTCTTGACATACCAGAAAACAGTCTAAGGAAACTACTCCAAGCTTGTACTAAAGAGGCACCCTTCTTGAGCCCGGATGGACACATGTATAAGCAAGTAGATGGGGTCGCCATGGGTTCTCCCCTAGGTGTCCTGTTTGCAAACTTCTACATGGGTACCATCGAGCAAAAAGTCTTAGTCGACATGAACTTGAAACCGGCCATATACTGCAGGTATGTTGATGACATTTTTACACAGGTACCTGATGTCAGACATCTCCAGGAGCTGAAGGAGGCATTTGAGCAGAATTCTGTGTTGCGTTTCACTTACGAGATGGAGAAGGATGGGAAGCTGTCCTTTCTAGATGTAACAGTCATGGAAAGAAGCGGAGTTTTCCACACTGCAGTCTACACTAAGGAAACAAACATAGGAATGTGCCTGAATGCCAACAGTGACTGCCCGGACAGGTACAAGAGGAGTGTTGTTAACGCTTATGTCGACCGTGCCCTCAGCCACAGCTCAGAATGGAAGCAAGTCGATGAAGAACTGTGTAGGATAAGGCAGGTCCTACTCAACAACGGCTTCTCGAATGGTTTCGTCGAAGACATCATAAGAAGGAAAGTGAAACGTCATGCAACCTCTGAAGAGACAACTAACACAACACCTATACCCCCTATTAGACTATTTTACAGGAACTTCTTTTCCACAGCCCATAAAACGGGGGAAAGGGTCCTGAAAGATATTGTCAGTAGAAACGTTATCCCTACAGACAAAAATCAGAAGATACAACTGACGATTTACTATAAAACCAGAAAAACGGCCAGCCTACTCATGAGAAACTCTCCAGACTCAAAGCAGAACGCTTAAAAGAGACCAACGTCGTCTATGCCTTCAAATGCCCTCTTGGGGACTGTAAGCCTCAAAAAACCCAGTATATAGGCAAGACAACAACATCTCTTTCCAGGCGTTTAACGATGCATAAGCAACAGGGCTCTATTAAGGAACATATAATCTCTTCCCACAAACAAACCATCACCAGAGAAATCTTAGCAAACAACACAGAAATCATCGATAGATACAGCGATAGCAGACGGCTTGACGTCTGCGAGGCACTACACATCAAGAAGTCAACACCAGCAATCAACAGCCAATTAATGCACAACTATATTCTACCCACTTCAAGACTCCGCTCCTATATAGAAGCATCAAGAAATATGGACCAATAGGCTTTCTACAATTACTTCCATTCAATACCCATTGTTTCGTGTTCTGTCTTGTGTTTGAATTTAATACCCATTCAATACCCATTGTTGAAAGTTTGTTTTCACCTCATCCACCTCACCCAAATGTAGATATAAACTCGAAAATGTGTAAGCTCTATTCAGTTTCAGTTGTGTGTTTGTAAACTAAAGTCTTTGAAAATGTAATAAGTTTTACGAAACGCGCTCAAGTGTCGCGTCAGACTAGAAATAAAAATGAATTTTGGAGAATTGATCTTTGAATTACCATCAACAGTGAAAAGAAATGTAAGAAAGATAGAGAAAATTCGTGTTAGAATTATTAATATTACTTTTTCGGTCATATTTAATAATATATGTCTACAGGAAAGACTGCTACCAAAATATACTAATATATATATATATATATATATATATATATATATATATATATATATACATATATATATATATATATATATATATATATATATATATATATATATATATATATATATATATGTATATATATATATATATATATATATATATATATATATATATATATATATATATATATATATATATATATATATGTATATATATATATATATATATATATATATATATATATATATATATATATATATATATATATATATGTATATATATATATATATATATATATATATATATATATATATATATATATATATATATATATATATATTTATATATATATATATATATTTGAGATTAATAAATATAATTTGTTTACATTACAACAAAAGTAAACAGGGGCTTTCTTGAATATGAAAATTATTTCAAGGGTTCCTGAAGGATAAAAAGCTTGAAAAACGCTGCCTTAGAGCAAGTCTCTGGGTAACTTTCTCACAAGAGCTGTACCGAACAAGAAATGTGGACTCGGTAAGAAAAAGAGCTTCATAACAAATTATATAAAAATCTAAAAATTTCCCAGTTAATGATAATCGTCCATAAATAGTTGAACCATAAGATGTATACTGAATTGTAACAAGATATAACTTGTTAGCGAGATATTATTTACCTCATCCAAAATAATTTAATTTATCTACATAATTCTTCTTCGTAAAGAGTTGAAGGTTTTGTTAATCAAAAGATGACACGAATGGACTTTGGAATGGACGATAAGCAATGAATGTGTGTTTGATGAATAAAATGTGAGGAGACAAAGAAGCTGGCTACATAACCACCTAAACCAAAGCTTGAACATAAAGCTATGATTTAGATAACTAAACCAAAGCTTCAATATTTTCAAAGAACTCTTGCAAATGTGTTTTGAAAAATAATTGTTTGATGTTGTATTGAATCCCAAGAATTCACTTAAACAATTCAAATTCTTGGTCTTGGCTCAGTTTCAAACAAAATATAATTTGTATCTATTCTCAAACATTTTGTCCTTAGAAATTGCCAGTCTAAATTCCATGACTTTAAAGGGAGAATATTAATAAAGTCACCTGAGTTTGTCTCCCCTGAGAATAACTTAAGTGCTCTCCTCAGCTACAAAGACACACTACAAGAAGATAAGAGCCCAGAAGCCCGGTCTCAAAGGGGTTACATGAAAGATAATTTATAAATTAAATAATCGCAAATGTAATTACCTAGGGAGAAAAAATGAATTGAATGTGGCTGAAGAAACGGAAGGAAAAACAGAGAGAGAGAGAGAGAGAGAGAGAGAGAGAGAGAGAGAGAGAGAGAGAGAGAGAGAGAGAGAGAGAGAGAGAGAGAGAAACGAAAGTGATAAAGGAATTACAGGACGGTGCTTTGTGTGGATAGCGTTATGTTTAATTTGTGTTGCAGTGTATTGAGTGTTGAAACATGTTGCTAGTGTTGCAACATGAGGCTAGTGTTGCACCATGTGGCTAGTGTAACATTATGTGGTTAGTGTTACATGATGAATTGTTGTAGTCCGTGACTTGTGTTGCAGTGTTTGAAGAGAATTGCAGAGTATTACTAGTGTTGCGGTTTGAAAAGAGTGTTGAAGATTGTAGAGAATACTGAAGTGTGTCGTTAGTGTTGAATTATGTGGTCACTGTTGCAGTGTGGTCAATGTTGCAGTGTGGTCAATGTTGCAGTGTGTGGTTAGTGTTGCAGTATGAGGTCAGTGTTAAAGTGTGTAGTCAGTGTTGCAGTGTGTGGTCACTGTTATAGTGTGGTCAATGTTGCAGTGTGTGGTCAATGTTGCAGTGTGTGGTCAGTGTAGCAGTGCGTGGATAGTGTTGCATTATGTGGTTAGTGTTTCAGTATGTGGTCAGTGTTGCAGTGTGTGATTAGTGTTGCAGTGTGTGGTTAGTGTTGCAGTGTGTGGTTAGTGATGCATTATGTGGCCAGTGTTATAGAGTGTGCTTAGTATTGCAGTGTGTGGTTAGAGTTTCAGTGTATGTGTATTGTTCCCGTGTGTGGTTAGTGTTGCAATGTGTTGTCAGTGTTGCTGTGTTTGTTTAGTGTTGCAGTGCGTGGTTATTTTTCCAGTTTATGGTTAGTGTTTCATTGTGTGGTCAGTGTTGCTGTGTTTGTTTAGTGTTGCAGTGTGAGACCAGTGTAGCAGTGTGTGCTTAGTGTTGCAGTGTGTGGTTAATGTTGCAGTGTGTGGTTAGTGATGCAGTGTGTGGTAAGTGTTGCAGTGTGAAGTTAATGTTGCAGTGTGTGGTTAGTTTTGCAATGTGTGGTTAATGTTGCAGTGTGTGTGGCTAGTGATGCAGTGTGTGGTTAGTGTTGCCGTGTTTGCTTAGTGTTGCAGTGTGCAGTTAGTGTTGCTGTGTGTGGTTATATTTGCAGTGTGTGGTTAGTGTTGCAGTGTGCGATTAATGTTGCAGTGTGTGTTTAGTGTTGCAGTGTGTGGTTAATGTTGCAGTGTGTGGATCTTGTTGCAGTGTGTGGTTAGTGTTGCAGTGTGCGGTTAACGTTGCAGTGTATGGTTAGTGTTGCAGTGCGTAGTTAGTGTTGCAGTGTGTGGTTAGTGTTGCAGTGCGTAGTTAGTGTTGCAGTGTGTGGTTAGTGTTGCAGTGCGTAGTTAGGGTTGCAGTGCGTGGTTAGTGTTGCAATGTGTGATTAGTGTTGCAGTGTGTGGTTAGTGATGCAGTGTGTGGTTAGTGTTGCAATGTGTGGTTAATGTTGCAGTGTGTGGTTAGTGATGCAATGTGTGGTAAGTGTTGTAGTGTGAAGTTAGTGTTGCAGTGTGTGGTTAGTGTTGCAATGTGTGGTTAATGTTGCAGTGTGTATGGTTAGTGATGCAGTGTGTGGTTAGTGTTGCAGTGTGAAGTTAGTGTTGCAGTGTGTGGTTAGTGTTGCAATGTGTGGGTAATGTTGCAGTGAGTGTGGTTAGTGATGCAGTGTGTGGTTAGTGTTGAATTATGTGGTTACTTTATCAATATGTGGTCAGTGTTGCAATGCATGGTTAGTGTTGCATTATGTGGATAGTGTTTCAGTATGTGGTCAGTGTTGCAGTGCGTGGTATTGTTGCCGTGTGTGGTTATTGTTGCAGTGTGTGGTTAGTGTTGTAGTGTGTGCTTAGTGTTTCGGTGTGTGGTTGGTGTTGCAATGTGTTGTTAGTGGTGCAGTGTGTGGTTAGTTTTGCAATGTGTGGTTAATGTTGCAGTGTGTGTGGCTAGTGATGCAGTGTGTGGTTAGTGTTGCAGTGTGAAGGTAGTGTTGCAGTGTGTGGTTAGAATTGCAGTGTTTGGTGAGTGTTGCAGGTTTTGGTGAGTGTTGCAGTGTTACGTCAGTGATGCATTGCATGGCCAGTGTTGCAGTGTTTCATCAGTGTTCCAGTGTCTGTTTAGAGTTACAGTGTGTGGTCAGTGTTGCCGTGTTTGCTTAGTGTTGCAGTGTGTGGATCTTGTTGCAGTGTGTGGTTAGTGTTGCAGTGTGCGGTTAACGTTGCAGTGTGCGGTTAACGTTGCAGTGTATGGTTAGTGTTGCAGTGCGTAGTTAGTGTTGCAGTGTGTGGTTAGTGTTGCAGTGCGTAGTTCGTGTTGCAGTGTGTGGTTAGTGTTGCAATGTGTGGTTAGTGTTGCAGTGTGTGGTTAGTGATGCAGTGTGTGGTTAGTGTTGCAATGTGTGGTTAATGTTGCAGTGTGTGGTTAGTGATGCAATGTGTGGTAAGTGTTGTAGTGTGAAGTTAGTGTTGCAGTGTGTGGTTAGTGTTGCAATGTGTGGTTAATGTTGCAGTGAGTGTGGTTAGTGATGCAGTATGTGGTCAGTGTTGCCGTGTGTGGTTATTGTTGCAGTGTGTGGTTAGTGTTGTATTGTGTGGTTAGTGTTTCGGTGTGTGGTTGGTGTTGCAATGTGTTGTTAGTGTTGCAGTGTGTAGTTAGTGATGCATTATGTGGTCAGTGTTGCAGTGTGGTCAAGATTGTAGTGTGTGGTTAGTGTTGCAGGTGTGCTTAGTGTTACAAAGTGTGGTTAGTGTTGCAGTGTGTGGTCAGTGTTGCAGTTTGTGGTTAGTTTTGAATTACGTTGTCAGTATGGCAGTGTGTGCTTAGTGTTGCAGTGTGTGCTTATTGATCTAGTGTGTGATCAGTGTTGCAGTGTTTGGTGAGTGTTACAGGTTTTGGTGAATATTACAGTGTTGCAGTGTTGCATTGGATGGCCAGTGTTGCAGTGTTTGATCAGTGTTCCAGTGTCTGTTTAGAGTTGCAGTGTGTGGCCACTGTTGCCGTGTTTGCTTAGTGTTGCAGTGTGTGCTGATTATTGCAGTGTGTGGTTAGTGTTGCAGTGCGTGGTTAGTGTTGCAGTGTGTGGTTATTATTGCAGTGTGTGGTGATTGTTGCAGTGTGTGGTAAGTGTTGAAGTGTGTGGTTAGTGTTGCAGTGTGTGTTTAGTGTTGCAGTGTGTGGTTAGTGTTGCAGTGTGTTGTTTTTGTTGCAGTGTGCGGTTAGTTTAGCAGTGTGTGGTTATTGTTGCAGTGCGTGGATAGTGTTGCATAATGTGGTTAGTATTTCAGTATGTGGTCAGTGTTGCAGTGCGACGTTATTGTTTCAGTGTGTGGTTATTGTTGCAGTGTGTGGTTAGTGTTGCAGTGTGTGGTTAGTGTTACAGGGTGTGGTTAGTGTTGCAGTGTGTGGTTAGTGTTGCAGTGTGTGGTTAGTGTTGCAGTGTTTTGTTATTGTTGCAGTGTGTGGTTAGTGTTGCAGTGTGTGGTTAGTGTTGCAGTGTGTGGTTAGTGTTGCAGTGTGTGGTGATTGTTGCAGTGTGTGGTTATTATTGCAGTGTGTGGTGATTGTTGCAGTGTGTGGTTAGTGTTGCAGTGTGTGGTTAGTGTTGCAGTGTGTGGTTAGTGTTGCAGTGTGTGGTTAGTGTTGCAGTGTGCGATTATTGTTGCAGTGTGTGTTTAGTGTTGCAGTGGTTGGTTAGCGTTGCAGTGTGTAGTGTTCCAGAGTGTGTTTAGTGTTGCAACGTGTGGTAAAAGTTGCAGTGTGTGGTTATGGTTGCAGTGTGTAGTGTTGCAGTGTTTGAAGAGAATTGCTGAGCGTTACTAGTGTTGCGGTTTGAAAAGAGTGTTGAAGATTGTAGAGAATACTAAAGTGAGTAGTGCTGAATTCTATAGTCACTGTTGCAGTGTGTGGTTAGTGTTGCATTATCGGGTCAGTGTTAAAGTGTGTGGTTAGTGTTGCAGTGTATGGTTAGTGTTGCAGTGTGTGGATAATGTTGCAGTGTGTGGTTATTATTGCAGTGTATGGTTAGTGTTGCAGTGTGTGGATAATGTTGCAGTGTGTGGTTATTATTGCAGTGTGTGGTTAGTGTTGCAGTGTGTGGTTAGTGTTGCAGTGTGTGATTATTATTGCAGTGTGTGGTTAGTGTTGCAGTGTGCGGTTAATGGTGCAGTGTGTGGTTAGTGTTGCAGTGTGTGATTATTATTGCAGTGTGTGGTTAGTGTTGCAGTGTATGGTTAGTGGAGCAGTGTGTGGATAATGTTGCAGTGTGTGATTATTATTGCAGTGTGTGGTGATTGTTACAGTGTGCGGTTAGTGTTGCAGTGTGTGGTTAGTGTTGCAGTGTGTGGTTAGTGTTGCAGTGTGTGGTTAGTGTTGCAGTGTGTGGTTAGTGTTGCAGTGTGTGGTTAGTGTTGCAGTGTGTGGTTAGTGTTTCTGTGTGTAATCAGTGTTGCAGTGCGTGTATAGTGTTGCATAATGTGGTTAGTGTTTCAGTATGTGGTCAGAGTTGTAGTGCGACGTTATTGTTGCAGTGTGTGTGGTTAGTGTTGCAGTGTGTGGTTATTGTTGCAGTGTGTGGTTAATGTTGCAGTGTGTGGTTAATGTTGCAGTGTGCGGTTAAAGTTGCAGTAGTTGGTTAGCGTTGCAGTGTGTAGTGTTGCAGTGTGTATTTAGTGTTGCAATGTGTGGTTAGTGTTGCAGTGCGTCGTTATTGTTGCCCTGTGTGGTTAGTGTTGCAGTGTGTGGTTAGAGTTGCAGTGTGTGGTTAGTGTTGCAGTGTGTGGTTATTGTTGCAGTGTGTGGTTAGTGTTGCAGTGTGTGGTTAGTGTTGCAGTGCGTCGTTATTGTTGCACTGTGTTGTTAGTGTTGCAGTGTGTGGTTAGTGTTGCAGGGTGTGGTTAGTGTTGCAGTGTGTGGTTAGTGTTGCAGTGTGTGGTTAATGTTGCAGTGTGTGGTTAGCGTTGCAGTGTGTAGTGTTGCAGTGTTTGAAGAGAATTGCAGAGCATTACTAGTGTTGCGGTTTGAAAAGGGTGTTGAAGATTGTAGAGAATTCTGAAGTGTGTAGTGTTGAATTATGTGGTCACTGTTGCAGTGTGTGGTTAGTGTTGCATTATGGGATCAGTATTAAAGTTTGTGGTCAATGTAGCAGTGTGTGGTCAGTGTTAAAGTGTGTGGTCAGTGTTGCAGTGTTTGGTCACTGTTGAAGTGTGGTCAATGTTGCAGTGTATTGTTAGTGTTGCATTATGCGGTCAGTGTTAAAGTTTGTGGTCAATGTAGCAGTGTGTGGTCAGTGTTAAAGTGTGCGGTCAGTGTTGCAGCGTGTGGTCAGGGTTGCAGTCTGTGGTTAGTGTTGAATTATGTGGTCAGTATTGCAGTGTGTGTGGTTTGTGTTACAATGTGTAATTAGTGTTGCAGTGTGTGGTTAATGTTGCATTATGTGGTCAGTGTTGCAGTGTGTGGTTAGTGTTAAAGTGTGAGGTCAGTGTTGCAGCGTGTGGTCAGGGTTGCAGTTTGCGGTTAGTGTTGAATTATGTGGTCAGTATTGCAGTGTGTGGTAATTGTTCTAGTGTGTGGTTAGTGTTGCAGTGTTTGGTGAGTGTTGCAGTGTTACGTCAGTGTTGCATTGTATGACCAGTGTTACAGTGTTTGATTAGTGTTCCAGTGACTGGTTAGTGTTGCAGTGTGTGGTCAGTGTTGCCGTGTGTGCTTAGTGTTGCAGAGTGTGGTTAGTGTTGCCGTGTGTGGTTATTGTTGCAGTGTGTGGTTTGTGTTGCAGTGTGCGGTTAGTGTTGCAGTGTGCGGTTAGTGTTGCAGTGTGTGGTTAGTGTTGCAGTGTGCAGTTATTGTTGGAGTGTGTGGTTAGTGTTGCAGTGTGCAGTTATTGTTGCAGCGTGTGGTTAGTGTTGCAGTGTGTGGTTAGTATTGCATTGTGTGGTTATTGTTGCAGTGTGTGTTTATTGTTGCAGTGTTTGGTTAGTGTTACAGGGTGTGGTTAGTGTTGCAGTGTGTGGTTAGTGTTGCAGTGTGTGGTTAGTGTTGCAGTGTGTGGTTAGTGTTGCAGTGTGTGGTTAGTGTTGCAGTGTGTGTTTAGTGTTGCAGTGTGTTGTTAGTGTTGCAGTGTGTGGTTAATGATGCATTATGTGGTCAGTATTAAAGTGTATGGTCAGTGTTAAAGTATGTGGTCAATGTTGTATTGTGAGGTTAGTGATGCATTATGTAGTCAGTGTGTGGTCAATGTTGCAGTGTGTGATTAGTGATTCATTATGTGGTCAGTGTTGCAGTGTGGTCAATGTTGCAGTGTTACGTCAGTTTTGCATTGTATGGCCAGTGTTGCAGTGTTTGACCAGTGTTCCAATGTCTGGTTAGTATTGTAGTGTGTTGTCAGTGTCGCCGTGTGTACTTAGTGTTGCAGTGTGTGGTTATTGTTGCAGTGTACGGTTAGTGTTCCAGTGTGTGGTTATTGTTGCAGTGTGTGGTTATTGTTGCAGTGTGTGGTTAGTGTTGCAGTGTGTGGTTAGTGTTACAGGGTGTGGTTAGTGTTGCAATGTGTGGTTAATGTTGCAGTGTTTGGTTAGTGTTCCAATGTGTGGTTAATGTTGCAGTGAGTGGTTAGTGTTGCAATGTGTGGTTAATGTTCCAGTGTGTGTGGTTAGTGATGCAGTTTGTGGTTAGTGTTGAATTATGTCATTAGTGTTTCAGTGTGTTATCAGTGTTCCTGTGCGTGGATAATGTTGCATTATGTGGTTAGTGTTTCAGTATGTGGTCAGTGTTGCAGTGTGTGGTTAGTGTTGCAGTGTGCGGTTAGTGATGCAGTGTGTGGTTAGCGATTGCAGTGTGTGGGTATTGTTGCAGTGTGTGGTTAGTGTTTCAGTGTGCGGTTAGTGATGAAGTGTGTGGTTAGCGTTGCAGTGTATGGTTAGTGTTTAATTATGTCATTAGTGTTTCAGTGTGTTTTCAGTGTAGCAGTGCGTGGATAGTGTTGCATTATGTGGTCAGTGTTTCAGTGTGTGGACAGTGTTTTAGTGAGTCGTTATTGTTGCAGTGTGTGGTTAGTGTTTCAGTGTGTCGTTAATGTTGCAGTGTGTGGATTGTGATGCAGTATGGTGTTAGTATTTGCAGTGTGTGGTAAGTGTTGCAGTGTGTTATCAGTGTTGCAGTGTGTGGTTAGTGATGCATTATGTGGTCAGTGTGGCAGTGTGGGGTCAATGTTGCAGTGTTTGGTTAAAGATGCATTATGTGGTCAGTGTGGCAGTGTGGGGCCAATGTTGCAGTGTTTGGTTAAAGATGCATTATGTGGTCAGGGTTGCAGTGTGTAGTTAGTGTTGCAGTGTGTGGTTAGTGTTGATTTATGTCATTAGTGTTTCAGTGTGTGGTCAGTGTTGCAATGCGTGGATAGTGTTGCATTATGTGGTTAGTGTTTCAGTATGTGGTCAGTGTCAGTGCGTCGTTATTGTTGCAGTGTGTGGTTAGTGTTGATTTATGTCATTAGTGTTTCAGTGTGTGGTCAGTGTTGCAGTGCGTGGATAGTGTTGCATTATGTGGTTAGTGTTTCAGTACGTGGTCAGTGTTGCAGTGTGTTGTTTTTGTTACAGTGTGTGGTTAATGTTGCAGGGTGTGGTCAGTGTTGCAAAGTGAGGTCAGTATTGCAGTTTCTTGTCAGTGTTGCAGTGTGGTCATTATTGTAGTGTTTGTTTAGTGATGCAGTGTGTGGTGATTGTTGAAGTGTGTGGGTATTGTTGCAGTGTGATTAGTGCTGCAGTGTGCGATTCATGTTGCAGTGTATGGTTAGGGTTTTGCAGTGTGTGGATAGTGTTGCAGTGTGTGGTTAGTGTTGCAGTGTGTCGTTAGTGTTGCAGGGTGCGGATAATGTTGCAGGGTGCGGATAATGTTGCAGTGTGTGGTTCGTCGTGCAGTGTGTGGTTAGTGTTGCAATGTGTGGTTAGTGTTGCAATGTGTGGTTAATGTTGCAGTGTGGTTAGTGTTGCAGTGTGTGGTTAATGATGCTGTGTGTGGTTAGTGATGCAGTGTGTGGTTAGTGTTGCAGTGTGTGGTTAATGTTGCAGTGTGTGTGGTTAGTGGTGCAGTGTGTGGTTAGTGTTGCAGTGTGAAGATAGTGTTGCAGTGTGTGGTTAGTGTTGCAATGTGTGGTTAATGTTGCAGTGAGTGTGGTTAGTGATGCAGTGTGAGGTTAGTGTTGAATTATGTGGCTACTGTTTCAGTATGTGGTCAGTTTTGCAGTGCATGGTTAGTGTTGCATTATGTAGATTGTGTTTCAATATGTGGTCAGTGTTGCAGTGTGTGGTCATTGTGGCAGTGTGTGGTTAGTGTTGCAGTGTGTGGTCAGTGTTGCAGTGCGTGGTCAGTGTTGCAGTGTGTGGTTAGTGTTGCAGTGTGTGGTTAGTGTAGTAGTGTGTTGTTAGTGTAGTTGTGTGTGGTTAGTGTTGCGGTGTGTGGTCAGTGTTGCAGTGTGTGGTTTGTGTTGCAGTGTGTGGTCAGTGTTGCAGTGTGTGGATAGTGAAGCAGTATGGGATTAGTGTTACAGTGTGTTGTTTGTGTTGCGGTGTGTGGTCAGTGTTGCATTGTATAGCCAAGGTTGCAGTGTTTGGTCAGTGTTGCAGTGTGTGGTAATGTTGCAACCTGTAGTTGGTATTGCAGTGTTTGTTTAGTGCTGTAGTGTTGAGAGTGTTCCATTAAGTAGAGACTGTTGCAGAGAGTAGTTATTCTGTCCTACTGTTTCAAATGTTGTCCTGTGGTCAGACTGTTGAAACATAGTCAGTATGTTGAAGCATTGTCAGAGGGTTGAAGCATTGTCAGAATGTTAAATCATTGTCAGAATGTTAAAGCATTGTCAGAATGTTAAAGCATTGTCAGAATGTTGAAGCATTATCAGAATGTTGAAGCATTGTCAGAATGCTGAAGCATTGTCAGAATGCTGAAGCATTGTCAGAATGCTGAAGCATTGTCAGAATGTTGAAGCATTGTCAGAATGTTGAAGCATTGTCAGAATGTTGAAGCATTGTCAGAATGCTGAAGCAATGTTAGATAGTTGAAGCATTGTCAGAATGCTGAAGCAATGTCAGTATGTTGCAGTATTGTCAGATTGTTGAAGCATAGTCAGAATTTTAAAGTATGGTCAGAATGTTGAAGTATGTTATGTAGTATGGAACTGGATCAGCACCTCCAAAGGATACCTGATCAACCAGGCTGTGACTCATACGTCAGGCTGCGAGCAGCAGCGTCCAACAGCCTGGTTGATCAGACCGGCAACCAGGAGGCCTGGTCGACGACCGGGCCGCGGGGACGCTAAGCCCCGGAAGCACCTCAAGGTAACCTCAAGGTATGGCCAGTATGTTGAAGCATTGTCAGTATGTTGAAGCATTGTCAGTATGTTGAAGCATTGTCAGTATGTTGAAGCATTGTCAGTATGTTGAAGCATTGTCAGTATGTTGAAGCATTGTCAGTATGTTGAAGCATTGTCAGTATGTTGAAGCATTGTCAGTATGTTGAAGCATTGTCAGTATGTTGAAGCATTGTCAGTATGTTGAAGCATTGTCAGTATGTTGAAGCATTGTCAGTATGTTGAAGCATTGTCAGTATGTTGAAGCATTGTCAGTATGTTGAAGCATTGTCAGTATGTTGAAGCATTGTCAGTATGTTGAAGCATTGTCAGTATGTTGAAGAACTGTCAGAATGTTGAAGAACTGTCAGAATGTTGAAGCATTCTCAGAATGGTGAAGTATGTGGAGAATGTTGAAGCATTGTCAGAATGTTGAACTATGGTTAGAATGTTGAACTATGGTTAGAATGTTGAACTATGGTTAGAATGTTGAAGCTAAGTCGGAATGTTGTAGTATGGTCAGAATGTTGAAACATTGTCAGAATGGTGAAGTATGTTGAGAATGTTGAAGCATTGTCAGAATGTTGAAGTATGGTCAGAATGTTGAAGCATGGTCAGGATTTTGAAGCATGGTCAGGATGTTGAATCATTGTCAGAATGTTGAACTATGGTTAGAATGTTGAACTATGTTTAGAATGTTGAACTATGGTCAGGATGTTGAAGCTAAGTCAGAATATTGTTGTATGGTCAGAATGTTGAAGTATGGTCAGAATGTTGAAGTATGGCGAAGATATTGAAGTATGTTCAGAGTGTTGAAGCTTGGGCAGCAAGTTGAAATATGTTGAGAATGTTGAAGAATGGTCAGAATGTTGAAGTATGGTCAGAATGATCAAGCATTGTCAGGATGTTCAGGTATGGTCAGAATGTTCAAGCATGGTCAGAATTTTGAAGTATGGTCAAAATATTGAAGCATGGTCAGAATATTGAAGCATAGTCAGAATGATGAAGCATTGTCAAAATATTGAAGCATTGTCAGAATGTTGAAGTATGGTCAAAATATTGAAGCATGGTCAGAATGTTGAATATGGTCATGATGTTGAAGTATGGTCAGAATGTTGAAGTTTTTTGAGAATGTTGAAGTATGGTCAGAATGTTTAGGCGTAGGCAAAATGTTGAATAATTATTCGGTATTTTGTTACCTGAAAATGTTCTAGCATGACAGACAAGTATGTTGCAACATGACAAGAATGTTAAATCATGGGGCATTGTATAATCATGTGCCGCGCCATACGGTCAGAATTATGATGAATGATTGAAAGGTTGCAATGATGTCTTAATGTTGCAGAATGGGCAGGAATTTCTTAGGTCAGTATTATATTGCAGCATTGGCAGAATTTGGACGTATGGGCAGTATGAGGCTGTGTGGGTAGTGTGTTACAGTGTAAGTAGTATGTTGCCGTGAAGTCAGTATTTTACAGTTTGGACAATGTTGGCGGAACGTTGCATTTTGTTCACTACGTAGATTATCGCAATTTTATCATTGTAAATGCTTCCTATTTGCAGTATGTTGCGGTTTGAGCAAGTAGGAAGGAAGAGGAATAATCAGGAGAAAGCTCAAAGCCATTACGATTATATAGCTGTTGGTAGGGGTCAGGATAAGGATTTGGGATGTAACGGGGTGAAAGGAAAGGTGCCCAACCACTTGGACCGTCGGGAATTGAACGACGACCTGCGTGAAGCGAGATCGTCGCTCTACCAGTGAGCTCTAGTGAGAAAGAAGGGAGTATGATGTGCATTTAGTAAGTAGGGAGTATGATGCAGTTTGGAATATTAAGGCAGTATTTTGCCTTTTGGACACCACAGAATGTTGCAATGTTGGCAATGCAAGCAGTATGATGAAGTTTTTGCAATGTAGGCAGTATGTTGTTGTTTGTGAAGCATGTTTCATAAAAAAAATTTTTTATTGCTTTTAACGAGTATGAATACACCCTGGCTTCCTGTCCCTCCACACAAATATTCAATGTAAACTTTAAGTGACGTACTCGTAGGGATGCAACACACAAGTTATGACGGACCAAGACGAAAAAGAATGTCGTCAACTTCCAATAAGATGATATGTGTGTGTGTGTGTTGTGTGTTTCCTGCCGTGGTGTGCCAGCCTGCCCATGACTGTGGGATATCATGGCCTGCCCATGACTGTGGGATATCATGGCCTGCCCATGACTGTGGGATATCATGGCCTGCCCATGACTGTGGGATATCATGGCCTGCCCATGACTGTGGGATATCATGGCCTGCCCATGACTGTGGGATATCATGGCCTGCCCATGACTGTGGGATATCATGGCCTGCCCATGACTGTGGGATATCAAACACATTTTGGTTAGATGTTTGCAACCTTCCTATGGACGAGTAAACTGACATGCTGCGAACACACTTTGTTGAGTGATTGACACGTGGTTATTGTGTTGTTTTATGAATATTTTGTTCTTTCTTGATTAAGCAATACATTACGAGGTCTGAGATGATTGATAGACATCACATCTCTGGTGATACTTAATGTGGTGAAGATTTATTTTTATATTTTTATTTGGTACCTTTGGTTAGCATTTGTGTACGTCTCTGTAATGGAGCATTACAAAACACGGTGTGTACATGAATGTGTTGTACTGTAGTAAGAGAGTCCAAGATTAACTGTTGGTGTAAGCTGGACGTAGTTTCACTGTGATGACAGCTCGAGTATGTGTTCCAGCAGATGCATTACGTTCCCAGTGATGTTTGTACACAAATATTTATGTATGTACTTAAATATGAGCCGTAAATGGTAGTCAAGTATTGAAGGAAATCCTCTCCGCTTACTCCTCCAATACCTCGCTCGGACTCCAGTTTTGTAGTATGAACATACTTCCCTTTGATGTAATAATAACTGCCCATTGTAATAACTCTGGAGGGCCTATTCCACGGTGTTTACCTGGAGAAGACTGTACCGTCACATTACCACATTTCACCACAGTCCTCAGATCTCATGTCATTAATCAAATATTCTTGGTCTTGATGGTACCGAGTTACTACTGACAAGTCTTTATTTAGCTTTCTGTCGCATAAGGTATGTTCTGTGGTTAAATTAACAGGGATGATCAGTATAAAAAGGATGCCTCATAGATGTCTAGAGGAGCAAAGTCTTGCAGTCATTATATTCATTTACTCGTCAACATCAATTTACATTCATGACATTCACAATCAACAGTTTACCAGTCCACTAACATTATGCAGTTACTGGATCATCACTCCTGATGAACACTTGTGAGGTTGTCTAACATTCACACACACTTATGCAGGCGGACAAACAGGGGCCCCACACTAAGGCCAGTAAGCCACCACCGACCTCTTACTGGACGGCTCGTCACACCACTTACCCCCGCACCTCTTACGGGAACCATGTGTCAATTGCCCCGCTGCACTCTCAAGAAGTGTTGACACACTGTAATGCCAATCACTCTGCTCCTACATCTCCCTGAAGACGATATCACTGTCTGAACTGCTCCTAAACCCTATGGCCGGTTCTTACAGGCAGATCTGAACCGGTGAGGAAGGCTTATGTAGGCTCGTTATCATGAAACACTGCTGATGTTGCTTCCTCTTAGAGAAGTCTCATAAATAGAGGACACTCTGATGAAGGCATACTTGCTACTGTGCAACAAATGTTAAGAAGCAGTTCTAAACATTTTCTAGTAAGATGTATGTTTTCGGATATTTATTGGCAATACATATAATCTCCGTACGTTGGATACTGGTAAAAGAGTTTGGGAAAAATGGTCAGGGAGAAATGATAGGCAAGATTTAATTTAATGGCAGTTATTCATTATTTTACATATTAAGATCAACGTGATACTTGGGTTAGATATGTTATACATCCATATAGTCTGGTCGCGAGGCCACGGCCTCGCGTCTTGGTGGGTCGGGGGTCGACCCCTGATACTACAAGTGATTAGGAACCATTATATAATTCTTGGGCTGGACGGTAGAGCGACGGTCTCACCTCATACAGGTCGGCGTTCAATCTCCAACCGTCTAAGTGGTTGGGCATCATTCCATATCCCCCATCTCATCCAAATGCCTGTTTCTGATCCCTGATCCCGGTGCTATATAATCGTTTGGCTTCGTGCCTTCCTTCCTTCCTTCCTTCCTTCCTTCCTTCCTTCCTTCCTTCCTTCCTTCCTTCCTTCCTTCCTTCCTTCCTTCCTTCCTTCCTTCCTTCCTTCCTTCCTTCCTTCCTTCCTTCCTTCCTAATGTTATATAATACCTCTGGAATATAAATATTATTTTCCTCTCCTACCAGTCATTACTGAGATTTCATTGCACAAGATTTTCTGCAACGCGTCCACTCACTTGATGCAACTGTAGTATTTATCGCGGTCTTACATAAAACGTCTGGACTTCTGGGTTATATTTAGGTGTAAAACAGTGTAATATTGTGGAATAAATAGGCTAATAAGTAATAAATACTCTGAGATGGGACACTGTGTGTGTTGGGACATTGTGTGTGTTGGGACACAGTGTGAGTAGTGGAAAGTGTGACAGATCGTGTCCGTTTTCCTTTTCCTGAGGGACATGATCTGGCCCACTTTCCACTGGTGTGTTGGAACACTGTGTGTTGGGACACTGTGTATTGGGACTCTGTGTGTTGGGACACGGTCAGTTGGGACACTGTGTGTTGGGAAACTGTTAGATAAGACACGTGCGTTGGAACACTGTGTGTTGGGACACTGCGAGTTGGGACACTGTGTGTTGGGACACTGTGAGTTGGGAAACTGTTAAATGGGACACGTGCGTTGGAACACTGTGTGTTAGGACACTGAGTTTGGACACTGTGTGTTGGGACACTATGAAATTGGGACACTGTGAGTGTGGACACTGTGTTGGGACACTGTGAGTTGGGATACTGTGAGTTGGGACACTGTATTGGGACACTATTGGGATACTGTGTGTTGGGACACTGTGTTGGGACACTGTGTGTTGGGACACTGAGTTGGGACACTGTGTTGGGACACTGTGTGTTGGGACACTGTGTATTGTGTATTGGGACTCTGTGTGTTGGGACACTGTGTGTTGGGACGCTGTGAGTTGGGACACTGTGAGGTGGGACACTGTGAGTTGGGACACTGAGTTGGGATACTGTGTGTTGGGGCACTGTGACTTGGGACACTGTGTGTTGGGACACTGTGAGATGAGACACTGTGAGATGGGACACTGTGTGTTGGGACACAGTGAGTTGGGACACTGTGTGTTGAGACACTGTGTGTTGAGACACTGTGAGTTGGGACCCTGTGTGTTGGGACGCTGTGAGTTGGGACACTGTTAGATGGGACACGTGTGTTGGGACAATTCTGGGAATTTGTGAGTTGGGACATTGTTAGATGGGACAATGTGCGTTGGGACACTGTGTTGGGACAATGTGAGTTGGGACACTGTTGGGACACTGTGAGTTGGGACACATTGTGTTTAGACACTGTTAGATTGGACGTCACTTGTTGGGACACTGTTAGATGGGACAAGTGTGTTGGGACACCGATGGGACACGTGTGTTGGGACACTGTGTGCTGGAAAAGTGAGTTGGGCCACTGTGTGTTGGTACACTGTGAGATGGGATACTGTTATATGGGTCACGTGTTGGGATAAAGAGTTTTGGGACACTGTGAATTGGGACACTGTATGGTGGGACACTGTATGGTGGGACACTGAGTTGGGGCAAAGAGTTGGGACTCGGTGAATTGGGACACTGTGAGATGGAACACTGAGTGAAAGGACACTGTGAGATGAGACACTGTGAGTTGGGACACTTTATGTTGAGACATTGTGAGTTGGGAACTTGTTAGATGGGACACGTGTGTTTGGACCCTGTTAGGAACTTGTGAGTTGGGACACTGTAAGAAAGGACGCGTGCGTTTTGACACTGTGTGTTGGGACACTGTGAGTTGGGACACTGTGTTTTAGGACACTATGAAATGGGACACTGTGTTTTAGGACACTATGAAATGGGACACTGTTAGATTGGGCACGTGTGTTGGGACACTGTGTTTTGGGACACAGTGAGTTGGGACACTGTGAGTTGGGACACTGAGATTGGACACTGAGATTGGAGACAATGTATTGAGACACTGTGTGTTGGGACACTGGGATGGGACACGGTGAGTTGAGACACTGATTTGGGACACTGTGAGAAGGAACACTGTGAGTTGGGACACTGTGAGTTGGGACACTGTTAGATTGGACACGTGTGTTAGGACACTGTAAGTTGTGAAACTGTTATATGAGACACGTGCGTTGGGACACTGTGTTGGGACACTGCGAGTTGGGACACTGTGTGTTGGGACACTGTGAGGTGGGACACTGTTAGATTGGACACGTTTGTTGGGACACTGTGTGTTGAGACACTGTGAGTTGGGACAGTGTTGGGACACTGTGAGTTTGGATTTCGTGAGAGGGGACACGTTGAGATGGGACACTGTGAGTTAGAACACTGTGAGATGGGACACTGTGTTTGGACACTGTGTGTTGGGGCACTGTGAGATGAAACGCTGTGAGATGGGACATTGTGAGATGGGACACTGTTAGGTGGGACATGTGTGTTGGGATACTATGTGATGGGACACTGTGAGATGGGACACTGTGTTGGGACACTGTGAGAGGAACATTGTGAGATGAGACACTAAGTGTTGGGACACTGTGAGTTGCGACACTGAGTTGGGATACTGTGTGTTGGGGCACTGTGACTTGGGACACTGTGTGTTGGGACACTGTGTGTTGGGACACTGTGAGATGAGACACTGTGAGATGGGACACAGTGTGTTGGGACACTGTGAGAGGAACATTGTGAGATGAGACACAATGTGTTCGGACACGGTGAGTTGGGACACTGAGTTGAGACACTGTGTGTTGAGACACTGTGAGTTGGGACCCTGTGTGTTGGGACACTGTGAGTTGGGACACTGTTAGATGGGACACAGTGTGTTGGGACACTGTGATTTGGGACCCTGTGTGTTGGGATACTGTGAGTTGGGACACTGTTAGATGGGACACGTGTGTTGGGACAATTCTGGGAATTTGTGACTTGGGACACTGTTAGATGGGACAATGTGTTGGGACACTGTGTTGGGACAATGTGAGTTGGGACACTGTTGGGACACTGTGAGATGGGACACATTGTGTTGGGACACTGCTAGATTGGACGTCACTTGTTGGGACACTGTTAGATGGGACAAGTGTGTTGGGACACTGATGGGACACGTGTGTTGGGACACTGTGTGCTGGAAAAGTGAGTTGGGACACTGTGTGTTGGTACACTGTGTGCTGGAAAAGTGAGTTGGGACACTGTGTGTTGGTACACTGTGAGATGGGATACTGTTATATGAGTCACGTGTTGGGATAATGAGTTTTGGGACACTGAGTTGGGGCAAAGAGTTGGGACTCTGTGAATTGGGACGCTGTGAGATGGAACACTGTGTGAAAGGACACTGTGAGATGGGACACTGTGAGTTGGGACACTTTATTTTGAGACATTGTCAGTTGGGAACTTGTTAGATGGGACACGTGTGTTTGGACACTGTTAGGAACTTGTGAGTTGGGACAATGTTAGAAAGGACGCGTGCGTTTTGACACTGTGTGTTGAGACACTGTGGGTTGGGACACTGTTAGATGGGACACGTGCGTTTTGACACTGTGTTGGGACACTGTGAGTTGGGACACTGTGTTTTTGGACACTATGAAATGGGACACTGTGTTTTATGACACTATGAAATGGGACATTGTTAGATTGGGCACGTGCATTGGGACACTGTATTTTGGGACACTGAGATTGGATACTGAGATTGGAGACAATGTATTGGGACACTGTGTGTTGGGACACTGGGATGGGACACGGTGAGTTGAGACACTGAGTTGGGACACTGTGAGAAGGGACACTGTGAGTTGGGACACTGTGAATTGGGACACTGTTAGATGGGACACGTGTGTGTTGGGACACTGAGTTGTGAAACTGTTATATGGGACACGTGCGTTAAGACACTGAGTTGGGACACTGTGAGAAGGGACACTGTGAGTTGGGACACTGTGAGTTGGGACACTGTTAGATGGGACACGTGTGTTGGGACACTGAGTTGTGAAACTGTTATATGGGACACGTGCGTTAAGACACTGTGTGTTGGGACACTGCGAGTTGGGACACTGTGTATTGGGACACTGTGAGATGGGACACTGTTAGATTGGACACGTTTGTTGGGACACTGAGATGGGACAATGAGGTGGAACGCTGTGTGTTGGGACTCTGTGAGTTAGAACACTGTGAGATGGGACACTGTGTTTGGACACTGTGTGTTGGGGCACGGTGAGATTTGACACTTTGAGATGGAACGGTGTGAGATGGGACATTCTGAGATGGGACACTGTTAGGTGGGACATGTGTGTTGGGATACTATGTGATGGGACACTGTGAGATGGGACACTGTGTTGGGACACTGTGAGAGGAACATTGTGAGATGAGACACTATGTGTTGGGACACGGTGAGTTGGGACACTGAGTTGAGACACTGTGTTGAGACACTGTGAGTTGGGACCCTGTGTGTTGGGACACTGTGAGTTGGGACACTGTGAGATGGAACACTGTGTTGGGACACTGTGAGAGGATCATTGTGAGATGAGACACTATGTGTTGGGACACAGTGAGATGGGATACTGAGTTGGGACACTGTGAGGTGGGACACTGTGAGTTGGGAACTTGTTAGATGGGACACGTGTGTTGGGAACCTGCTAGGAACTTGTGAGTTAGGACACTGTTATATGGGACACGCGTGTTTTTACACTGTGTGTTGAGACACTGTGAGTTACGACACTGTTAGATGGGACACGTGCGTTTTGAAACTGTGTGTTGGGACACTGTGAGTTGGGACACTGTGTTTTAGGACACTATGAAATGGGACACTGTTAGATTGGGCACGTGTGTTGGGACACTGTGTTTTGGGGCACAGTGAGTTGGGACACAGATGGGACACGTGTGTAAGGATACTGTGTTGGGACACTGTGTTGGAACGCTGAAGTTTGGAATTTGTGAGAGGGGACACTGTGAGATATAAAATTGTGAGATGGGACACTGTGTGTTGGGACACTGAGATGGGACACTGAGATGGGACACTGAGATAGAACACTGTGTGGTGGGGCACTGTGAGTTGGGACACTGAGATGGGACACTGTATTGGGACACTGTTGGAATACTGTGTGTTGGGACACTGTGTGAGTAGTGAAAAGTGGGCCAGATTGAGTCCGTTCTCCTTTTCCTGAGGGACACGATCTGGAACACTGTCCATTGGTGTGTTGGGACTCTGTTGTGACATTGTGAGTTGGGACACTGTTAGATGAGACAAGTGTGTTGGGACAATTCTGGGAACTTGGGAGTTGGGACAATTCTGGGAACTTGTGAGTTGGGACACTGTTAGATGGGACACTGTGTGTTGGGACACTGTTGGGCCAATGTGAGTTGGGACACATTGTGTTGGGACACTGTTAGATTGGACGTCACGTGTTGGGAAACTGTTAGACGGGACAAGTGTATTGGGACACTGTGTTGGTACACTGTGAGATGGGACACGTGTGTGGAGACACTGTGTGGTGGGACAGTGAGTTGGGACACTGTGTTGGTACACTGTGAGATGGGATACTGTTATATGAGACACGTGTTGGGATACTGTGTTTTGGGACACTCTGAGTTGGGACACTGTGTGGTGGGACAGTGAGTTGGGACACTGTGTTGTGGGACACTGACTTGGAACACTGAGTTGGGATTCTGTGAGTTGGGACACTGTGAGATGGAAAACTGTGTAAACGGACACTGTGAAATGGGACACTGAGATGAGACACTGTTAGATGGGACGTGAGTTGGGACACTGTTGGGACACTGTGTGTTGGGACACTGAGATGGGACACTGAGATTGGACACAATGTGTTGGGACACTGTGTTGGGACACAGGGATGGGACACAGTGAGTTGAGACACTGAGTTGAGACGCTGTGAGGGACACTGTTAGTTGGGAAACTCAGTTGGGACACTGTTAGATGGGACATGTGTGTTAGGACACAGTGAGTTGGGAAACTGTTAAATGGGACACGTGCGTTGAGACACTGTGTGTTGGGACACTGCAAGTTGGGACACTGTGTGTTGAGACACTGTGAGATGGGACACTGTTAGATTGGACACGTTTGTAGGGACACTGTGTGTTTGGACACTGTGAGTTGGGACACTGTGTTGGAACACTGTGAGTTTGGACCTTGTGAGAAGGGACACTGTGAGATGGGACACTGTGAGATAGAACATTGTGAGATGGGACACTGTGTGTTGGGACACGGAGATTGGACACTGAGATAGAACACTGTGTGTTCGGACACTGTGAGTTGGGACACTGTTAGATGGGACACTGTGTGTTGGGGCTCTGTGAGATTGGACACTGTGAGATGGAACACTGTGAGATAGGACACTGTGAGATGGGACACTGTTAGGTGGGACAAGTGTGTTGGATACTGTGAGTTGGGACACTGAGTTGGGTCACTGTGTATTGGGACACTGTGTTGGGACACAGTGTGTTGGGACACATTGCGTTGGGACACTAAGTTGGGACACGGTGAGTTGGGACTCTGAGTTGGGACACTGAGTGTTTGGACACTGTTGAGACACTGTGTGTTGGGACACTGTTCAGATACTATTGGGACACTGTGAGTTGGGATGCTGTTAGATGGGACACGTACGTTGGGACACTGTGTGTTGGGACACTGTGAGTTGGGACACTGTGTGTTTGGGACACTGTGAGTTGGGACACTGTGTGTTGGGACACTGTGTTGGGACACTGTTGGGACATTGTGTTGAGACACTGTTGGGACACTGTGAGTTGAGAAACTGTCAGATGGGACACTGCTGGGACACTGAGTTGGGACACTGTTAGATGGGACACGTGTGTTAGGATACTGTGTGTTGGGACACTGTGAGTTGGAACACTGTGTTGGAACGCATTGAGTTAGTACACTATGAGAGGGGGACACTGTGGGTTGGGACACTGAGATGGGACACTGTGTGTTGGGACACTGTGTGTTGTTAAACGGTGAGTTGGGACACTGTGAGGTGTGACACTGTGAGTTGGGACAGGGTGAGTTGGGACACTGAGTTGGGATACTGTGTGTTGGGACACTGTGACTTGGGACACTGTGTGTTGGAACACTGTGTGCTGGGACACTGTGAGATGAGACACTGGGTCACTGTGAGTTGGGATACTGTGTGTTGGAACACTGTGTGCTGGGACACTGTGAGATGAGACACTGGGACACTGTGAGATAGGATACTGTGAGATGGGACACCGTGAGTTCGGACACGTGTGTTGGGTTAATGCTGGGAACTTGTCAGTTGAGACACTGTGAGTTGGGACACTGTGTGTTGGAACAATGTGAGTTGGGACACTGTGAGTTGGGACTCATTGTGTTGGGACACTGTTTGATAGGACGTCACGTGTTGGGACACTGTTAGATGGGATAAGTGTGCTGGGACACTGTGTTGGGAAACTGTTAGATTGGAGACGTGTGAGTTCGAACACTGAGTGTTGGTACACTGTGAGATGGGTCACGTGTGTTGGGATACTGTGTTTTGGGACACTGAGTTGAGACACTGAGTTGGGACATTGCGTGTTGGGACACGGTGTGTTGAGACACTGTCATTTAGGACACTGAGATGTAACACTGTGTGTATGGACTTTGAGAGGGGACACTCAGCTGGAACACTGTGATTTGGAACTCTGTGAATTGGGACACTGTGAGTTGGGACACTGTGTGTTCGGACAATGTGAGTTGGAACCCTGTTAGTTGGGACACTGTGAGTTGGGACACTGTGAGTTGCGACACTGAGTTACGACACTGTAATTTGGAAAACTGAGTTGGGACACTGTGAGTTGGGACACTGTGAGTTTGGACACATTTTGGAAACTGTGAGTTGGGGCACTGTGAGTTTGGACACTATGCGTTTGGACACTTAGTTGGGACACAGTGTGTTGGACACTGTCATATGGGACACAGTGTACTGGACACTGTCATTTGGGACATTGAGATGGGACACTAGGTTGGAACACTGTGAGTTGGGACACTGTGAGTTGGGACACTGAGTGTTCGGACAATGTGAGTTGGAACCCTGCGAGTTGGGACACTGAGTTGGAACACTGTGTTCGGACACTGAGATGGTACACTGTGAGTTGAGACACTATGTGTTTGGACACTGTGTGTTTGGACACTGTGAGTTGGGATACTGTGTCTTTGGACACTGTGACTTGGGACACTGTGTGTTCGAACACTGTGTGTTGGGACACTGTGAGATGAGACACTAGGACACTGTGAGTTTTGACACTGTGAGTTTTGACACTGTGAGATGGGACACTGTGCGATAGGATACTGTGAGATGGGACACGGTGATTTGGGACACTGAGTTCGGACACGTGTGTTGGGACAATGATGGGAACTTGTCAGTTGGGACACTGTTAGATGGGACACTGTGTGTTGGGACGCTGTGTGTTGGGACACTGTGTGTTGGGACAATGTGAGGTGGAACACTGTGTGTTGGAACAATGTGAGTTGGGACACTGTTGGGACACTGTGAGTTGCGACACATTGTGTTGGGACACTGTTAGATAGGACGTCACGTGTTGGGACACTGTTAGATGGGATAAGTGTGCTGGGACACTGTGTTGGGAAACTGTTAGATTGGAGACGTGTGAGTTCGAACACTAAGTGTTGGTACACTGTGAGATGGGTCACGTGTGTTGGGTTACTGTGTTATGGGAAACTGAGTTGGGATACTGAATTGGGACATTGCGTGTTGGGACACGGTGTGTTGAGACACTGTCATTTGGGAAATTGAGATGGGACACTAGGTTGGAACACTGTGAGTTTGGACACTGTGAGTTGGGACACTGAGTGTTCGGACAATGTGAGTTGGAACCCTGTGAGTTGGGACACTGTGAGTTGGAACACTGTGTTCGGACAGTGAGATGGTACACTGTGAGTTGAGACACTATGTGTTTGGACACTGTGTGTTTGGACACTGTGAGTTGGGATACTGTGTCTTTGGACACTGTGACTTGGGACACTGTGTGTTCGAACACTGTGTGTTGGGACACTGTGAGATGAGACACTAGGACACTGTGAGTTTTGACACTGTGAGTTTTGACACTGTGAGATGGGACACTGTGCGATAGGATACTGTGAGATGGGACACGGTGATTTGGGACACTGAGTTCGGACACGTGTGTTGGGACAATGATGGGAACTTGTCAGTTGGGACACTGTTAGATGGGACACTGTGTGTTGGGACGCTGTGTGTTGGGACACTGTGTGTTGGGACAATGTGAGGTGGAACACTGTGTGTTGGAACAATATGAGTTGGGACACTGTTGGGACACTGTGAGTTGCGACACATTGTGTTGGGACACTGTTAGATAGGACGTCACGTGTTAGGACACTGTTAGATGGGATAAGTGTGCTGGGACACTGTGTTCGGACACTGTTAGATTGGACACGAGTGTTGGGACACTGTGTGTAGGGACAGTGAGTAAGGACACTGTGAGATGGGATACTGTTATATTGGACACGTGTTGGGATACTGTGTTGTGGGACGCTGAGTTGGGAAACAGAGTTGGGATTCTGAGAGTTGGGACACTGTGAGATGAAACACAGTAAGATGAAATATTGTGTGGAAGGACACTGTGAGATGGGAAACTGTGAGTTCGGACACTGTTAGGTGGGACGTGAGTTGGGACACCGTTTGTTGAGACACTGTTGGGACACCGTTTGTTGAGACACTGTTTGTTGGGACACTGTGAGTTGGGACACTGTTAGATGGGACAAGTGTGTTAAGACACTGTGTATTGGGACACTCGGAGTTGGGACACTGTTAGATGGGACACGTGTGTTGGTATACTGTGTTTTGGTACACTGTGAGCTTGAACATTGGTTGTTGGTACACTGTAAGATGGGTCACATGTGTAGGGATACTGTGTTTTTGGACACTGTGAGATGGAACACTGTGAGATGGAAAAGTGTGAGATGGGACCCTGTGAGATGAAACAATGCGAAATGGAACACTGTGAGATGGCACAATGTGAGTTGGAACACTGTGAGATGGAACACTGTGAGATGGAACACTGTGAGTTGAAACACTGTGAGATGGGAGATTGTGAGATGGAACACTGAGAGATGGAACACAGTGAGATGGAGCACTGTGAGTTGGTACACTGTGAGATGGAACACTGTGAAATGGGACACTGTGAGATGGAGCACTGTCAGATGGAACACTGTGAGATGGAACACTGTGAGATGGGACACTGTGAGATGGAACACTGTGAGATGGAACACTATTAGATGGTACACTGTGAGATTGGACACTGTGAGATGGGACACTGTGAGATGGAACACTGTGAGATGGAACACAGTGAGATGGAACACAGTGAGATGGTACACTGTGAGATGGAACACTGTGAGTTGGTACACTGTGAGATGGGACACTGTGAGTTGGTACACTGTGAGATGGGACACTGAGAAATGGGACACTGTGAGATGGAACACTGTGAGATGGAAAACTGTGGGATGGAATACTGTGAGTTGGTACACTGTGCGATGGGACACTGTGAGATGGTGCACTGTGAGATGGGACACTGTGAGATGGAAAACTGTGAGTTTGTACACTGTGAGATGGAACACTGTGAGTTGGTACACTGTGAGATGGGACACTGTGAGATGGGACACTGTGAGTTGGTACATTGTGAGATGGAACACTGTGAGTTGGTACATTGTGAGATGGAACACTGTGAGATGGGACACTGAGTTGGGACACTGTGTTGGGACAATGTGAGTTGGGGCACTGTGAGATGAAACACTGTGAGAAGGGACCCTCTGAGATGGGACACTGAGTTGGGACAAAGAGCGTTGGGACACCGTGAGTGTGGACACTGTGAGTTGGGATACTGAGTTGGCACACTGTGAGATGGGACACTGTGTGTTGAGACACTGTGAGATGGGACACTGTGGGTTGGAACACTGTGAGTTGGGACACTTTGAATTGGGACACAGTGAGATGGGACACTGTAAATGGGACACTGTGAGTTGGAGCACTGTGAGTTGGAACACTGTGTGTTCGGACAATGTGAATTGGGACCCTATGAGTTGGGACACTGTGAGTTAGGAAACTGTTCGCACACTGAGATGGGACACTGTGAGTTGGGACTCTGCGAGTTGGGACACTGTGAGATGGGACACTGTGTGTTCTGACACTGAGTTGGGACACTGTGAGTTGGGACACTGAGTTGGGACCCTGTGAGTTGGGACACCGAATTTGGACATTGTTTGATTGGACGCTGTGAGTTGGGACAATGTGAGTTGTGACACTGTTTGGACACTGTGAGATGGGTCACTGTTAGATTGGACACATGTGTTGGGACACTATGTGTTGCGACATTATGAGCTGGGACACTGTTAGATGGGACAAGTGTGTTGGGACACTGTTAGATGGGACAAGTGTGTTAGGACACAGTGTGGTGGGACACTGTGAGTTGGGACCCTGTGTTGGTACACTGTGAGATGGGACACGTGTGATGGGAAACTGTGTTTTGGGACACTGTGAGTTAGGACACTGTGTGGTGGGACACTGATTTGGGACACTGAGTTGGAATACTGTGAGTTGGGACACTGTGTGATGGAACACTGTGAGATGGGGGACACTGTGAGATGAAACACTGTGAGATGGAACACTGTGAGATGAGACACTGTGAGTTTGGACACTGTGTGGTGAGACACTGATTTGGGACACTGAGTTGGGACACTGTGAGATGGGACACTGTGAGATGGAACACTGTGAGATGGGACACTGTGAGATGGGACACTGTGAGATGAAACACTGTGAGATGGAACACTGTGAGATGAGACACTTCGAGTTTGGACACTCTGAGATGGAACCCTTTGAGATGAGACCCTGTGAGATGGGACAGAGTGCGTTGGGACACTGTGGGTTGGAACACTTTGATTTGGGACACTGTGTTGGGACAAGGTGAGTTAGGATACTGTAAATGGGACACTGTGAGATGGGACACTGTTGAGACACTGTGTGTTGGGACACTGTTCAGATACTGTTGGGACACTGTGAGTTGGGATGCTGTTAGATGGGACACGTACGTTCGGACACTGTGTGTTGGGACACTGTGAGTTGGGACACTGTGTGTTGGGACACTGTGTTGGGACACTGTTGGGACATTGTGTTGAGACACTGTTGGGACACTGTGAGTTGGGAAACTGTCAGATGGGACACTGTTGGGACACTGTGAGTTGGGAAACTGTCAGATGGGACACTGCTGGGACACTGAGTTGGGACACTGCTAGATGGGACACGTGTGTTAGGATACTTTGTGTTGGGACACTGTGAGTTGGGACACTGTGTTGGAACGCATTGAGTTAGAACACTATGAGAGGGGGACACTGTGGGTTGGGACACTGAGATGGGACACTGTGTATTGGGACACTGTTTGATAGGACGTCACGTGTTGGGACACTGTTAGATGGGATAAGTGTGCTGGGACACTGTGTTGGGAAACTGTTAGATTGGAGACGTGTGAGTTGGAACACTAAGTGTTGGTACACTGTGAGATGGGTCACGTGTGTTGGGTTACTGTGTTTTGCGACACTGAGTTGGGACACTGAGTTGGGACATTGCGTGTTGGGACACAGTGTGTTGAGACACTGTCATTTAGGACACTGAGATGTAACACTGTGTGTATGGTCTTTGAGAGGGGACACTCAGTTGGAACACTGTGATTTGGAACACTGTGAATTGGGACACTGTGAGTTGGGACACTGTGTGTTCGGACAATGTGAGTTGGAACCCTGTGAGTTGGGACACTGTGAGTTGGGACACTGTGAGTTGCGACACTGAGTTACGACACTGTAATTTGGAACACTGAGTTGGGACACTGTGAGTTTGGACACATTTTGGAAACTGTGAGTTGGGGCACTGTGAGTTTGGACACTGTGCGTTTGGACACTTAGTTGGGACCCAGTGTGTTGGACACTGTCATATGGGACACAGTGTATTGGACACTGTCATTTGGGACATTGAGATGGGACACTAGGTTGGAACACTGTGAGTTGGGACACTGAGTGTTCGGACAATGTGAGTTGGAACCCTGTGAGTTGGGACACTGTGAGTTGGAACACTGTGTTCGGACACTGAGATGGTACACTGTGAGTTGAGACACTATGTGTTTGGACACTGTGTGTTTGGACACTGTGAGTTGGGATACTGTGTCTTTGGACACTGTGACTTGGGACACTGTGTGTTCGATCACTGTGTGTTGGGACACTGTGAGATGAGACACTAGGACACTGTGAGTTTTGACACTGTGAGATGGGACACTGTGCTTTAGGATACTGTGAGATGGGACACGGTGATTTGGGACACTGAGTTCGGACACGTGTGTTGGGACAATGCTGGGAACTTGTCAGTTGGGACACTGTTAGATGGGACACTGTGTGTTGGGACGCTGTGTGTTGGGACACTGTGTGTTGGGACAATGTGAGGTGGAACACTGTGTGTTGGAACAATGTGAGTTGGGACACTGTTGGGACACTGTGAGTTGCGACACATTGTGTTGGGACACTGTTAGATAGGACGTCACGTGTTGGGACACTGTTAGATGGGATAAGTGTGCTGGGACACTGTGTTCTGACACTGTTAGATTGGACACGTGTGTTGGGACACTGTGTGTAGGGACAGTGAGTAAGGACACTGTGAGATGGGATACTGTTATATTGGACACGTGTTGGGATACTGTGTTGTGGGACGCTGAGTTGGGAAACAGAGTTGGGATTCTGAGAGTTGGGACTCTGTGAGATGAAACACAGTGAGATGAAATATTGTGTGGAAGGACACTGTGAGATGGGAAACTGTGAGTTGGGACACTGTTAGATGGGACGTGAGTTGGGACACCGTTTGTTGAGACACTGTTGGGACACCGTTTGTTGAGACACTGTTTGTTGGGACACTGTGAGTTGGGACACTGTTAGATGGGACAAGTGTGTTAAGACACTGTGTATTGGGACACTGGGAGTTGGGACACTGTGTATTGGGACACTGGGAGTTGGGACACTGTTAGATGGGACACGTGTGTTGGGATACTGTGTTTTGATACACTGTGAGTTTGAACACTGGGTGTTGGTACACTGTAAGATGGGTCACATGTGTAGGGATACTGTGTTTTGGGACACTGTGAGATGGAACACTGTGAGATGGAAAAGTGTGAGATGGGACACTGTGAGATGAAACAATGCAAAATGGAACACTGTGAGATGGCACAATGTGAGATGGAACACTGTGAGATGGAACTCTGTGAGATGGAACACTGTGAGTTGGTACACTGTGAGATGGGAGACTGTGAGATAGAACACTGAGAGATGGAACACAGTGAGATGGAGCACTGTGAGTTGGTACACTGTGAGATGGAACACTGTGAAATGGGGCACTGTGAGATGGAGCACTGTGAGATAAAACACTGTGAGATGGAACACTGTGAGATGGGACACTGTGAGATGGAACACTGTGAGATGGAACACGATTAGATGGTACACTGTGAGATTGGACACTGTGAGATGGGACACTGTGAGATGGAACACTGTGAGATGGAACACAGTGAGATGGAACACAGTGAGATGGTACACTGTGAGATGGAACACTGTGAGTTGGTACACTGTGAGATGGGACACTGTGAGTTGGTACACTGTGAGATGGGACACTGAGAAATGGGACACTGTGAGATGGAACACTGTGAGATGGAAAACTGTGAGATGGAATACTGTGAGTTGGTACACTGTGCGATGGGACACTGTGAGATGGTACACTGTGAGATGGGACACTGTGAGATGGAAAACTGTGAGTTGGTACACTGTGAGATGGAACACTGTGAGTTCGTACATTGTGAGATGGAACACTGTGAGATGGGACCCTCTGAGATGGGACACTGAGTTGGGACAAAGAGCGTTGGGACATCGTGAGTGTGGACACTGTGAGTTGGGATACTGAGTTGGCACACTGTGAGATGGGACACTGTGTGTTGAGACACTGTGAGATGGGACACTGTGGGTTGGAACACTGTGAGTTGGGACACTTTGAATTGGGACACAGTGAGATGGGACACTGTAAATGGGACACTGTGAGTTGGAACACTGTGAGTTTTGACAATGTGATATGGGACCCTATGAATTGGGACACTGTGAGTTAGGAAACTGTTCGCACACAGAGATGGGACACTGTGAATTGGGACTCTGTGAGTTGGCACACTGTGAGATGGGACACTGTGTGTTCCGACACTGAGTTGGGACACTGTGAGTTGGGACACTGAGTTGGGACCCTGTGAGTTGGGACACCGAGTTTGGACATTGTTTGATTGGACGCTGTGAGTTGGGACAATGTGAGTTGTGACACTGTTTGGACACTGTGAGATGGGTCACTGTTAGATTGGGCACATGTGTTGGGACACTATGTGTTGCGACATTATGAGCTGGGACACTGTTAGATGGGACAAGTGTGTTGGGACACTGTTGGTACACTGTTAGATGATATAAGTGTGTTGGGACACAGTGTGGTGGGACACTGTGAGTTGGGACCCTGTGTTGGTACACTGTGAGATGGGACACGTGTGATGGGATACTGTGTTTTGGGACACTGTGAGTTAGGACACTGTGTGGTGGGACACTGATTTGGGACACTGAGTTGGAATACTGTGAGTTGGGACACTGTGTGATGGAACACTGTGAGATGGGGGACACTGTGAGATGAGACACTGTGAGATGGGGACACTGTGAGATGAAACACTGTGAGATGGAACACTGTGAGATGAGACACTGTGAGTTTGGACACTGTGTTGTGAGACACTGATTTGGGACACTGAGTTGGGACACTGTGAGATGGGACACTGTGAGATGGAACACTGTGAGATGGGACACTGTGAGATGGGACACTGTGAGATGAAACACTGTGAGATGGAACACTGTGAGATGAGACACTGAATTTGGACACTGTGAGATGGAACCCTTTGAGATGAGACCCTGTGAGATGGGACAGAGTGCGTTGGGACACTGTGGGTTGGAACACTGTGATTTGGGACACTGTGTTGGGACAAGGTGAGTTAGGATACAGTAAATGGGACACTGTGAGATGGGACACTGTGTGTTTGGGACACTGTGTGTTGGGACACTGTGTGTTGGGTCACTGTGAGATGAGACACTGAGATAGAACACTCTGTGTTAGGGACACTGTGTTGGGACACTGTGAGATGGGACACTGTATACGGGACACTGTAAGATGGGATATGTGTGTTGGGCCACTGTGTGTTAGGACACTGTGAGTTGGGACATTGTGAGTTGGGACATTGCGTGTTGGGACACGGTGTGTTGGGACACTGTCATTTAGGACACTGAGATGTAACACTGTGTGTATGGACTTTGAGAGCGGACACTCAGTTGGAACACTGTGATTTGGAACACTGTGAGTTGGGACACGGAGTTGGGACACTGTGTGTTCGGAAAATGTGAGTTGGAACCCTGTGAGTTGGGACACTGTGAGTTGGGACACTGAGTTGGGACACTGTGAGTTGGGACACTGAGTTGCGAAACTGTAATTTGGAACGTTGAGTTGGGACACTGTGAGTTTGGACACTTTTTGGAAACTGTGAGTTGGGACACTGTGTGTTCGAACACTGTGTGTTGGGACACTGTGAGATGAGACACTAGGACACTGTGAGTTTTGACACTGTGAGATGGGACACTGTGCGATAGGATACTGTGAGATGGGACACGGTGATTTGGGACACTGAGTTCGGACACGTGTGTTGGGACAATGCTGGGAACTTGTCAGTTGGGACACTGTTAGATGAGACACTGTGTGTTGGGACGCTGTGTGTTGGGACACTGTGTGTTGGGACAATGTGAGGTGGAACACTGTGTGTTGGAACAATGTGAGTTGGGACACTGTTGGGACACTGTGAGTTGCGACACATTGTGTTGGGACACTGTTAGATAGGACGTCACGTGTTGGGACACTGTTAGATGGGATAAGTGTGCTGGGACACTGTGTTCTGACACTGTTAGATTGGACACGTGTGTTGGGACACTGTGTGTAGGGACAGTGAGTAAGGACACTGTGAGATGGGATACTGTTATATTGGACATGTGTTGGGATACTGTGTTGTGGGACGCTGAGTTGGGAAACAGAGTTGGGATTCTGAGAGTTGGGACTCTGTGAGATGAAACACAGTGAGATGAAATATTGTGTGGAAGGACACTGTGAGATGGGAAACTGTGAGTTGGGACACTGTTAGATGGGACGTGAGTTGGGACACCGTTTGTTGAGACACTGTTGGGACACCGTTTGTTGAGACACTGTTTGTTGGGACACTGTGAGTTGGGACACTGTTAGATGGGACAAGAGTGTTAAGACACTGTGTATTGGGACACTGGGAGTTGGGACACTGTTAGATGGGACACGTGTGTTGGTATACTGTGTTTTGGTACACTGTGAGTTTGAACACTGGGTGTTGGTACACTGTAAGATGGGTCACATGTGTAGGGATACTGTGTTTTGGGACACTGTGAGATGGAAAAGTGTGAGATGGGACACTGTGAGATGAAACAATGCGAAATGGAGCACTGTGAGATGGCACAATGTGAGATGGAACACTGTGAGATGGAACTCTGTGAGATGGAACACTGTGAGTTGGTACACTGTGAGATGGGAGACTGTGAGATGGAACACTGAGAGATGGAACACAGTGAGATGGAGCACTGTGAGTTGGTACACTGTGAGATGGAACACTGTGAAATGGGGCACTGTGAGATGGAGCACTGTGAGATAAAACACTGTGAGATGGAACACTGTGAGATGGGACACTGTGAGATGGAACACTGTGAGATGGAACACTATTAGATGGTACACTGTGAGATTGGACACTGTGAGATGGGACACTGTGAGATGGAACACTGTGAGATGGAACACAGTGAGATGGAACACAGTGAGATGGTACACTGTGAGATGGAACACTGTGAGTTGGTACACTGTGAGATGGGACACTGTGAGTTGGTACACTGTGAGATGGGACACTGAGAAATGGGACACTGTGAGATGGAACACTGTGAGATGGAAAACTGTGAGATGGAATACTGTGAGTTGGTACACTGTGCGATGGGACACTGTGAGATGGTACACTGTGAGATGGGACACTGTGAGATGGAAAACTGTGAGTTGGTACACTGTGAGATGGAACACTGTGAGTTGGTACACTGTGAGATGGGACACTGTGAGATGGGACACTGTGAGTTGGTACATTGTGAGATGGAACACTGTGAGTTCGTACATTGTGAGATGGAACACTGTTAGATGGGACACTGAGTTGGGACACTGTGTTGTGACAATGTGAGTTGGGGCACTGTGAGATGAAACACTGTGAGAAGGGACCCTCTGAGATGGGACACTGAGTTGGGACAAAGAGCGTTGGGACACCGTGAGTGTGGACACTGTGAGTTGGGATACTGAGTTGGCACACTGTGAGATGGGACACTGTGTGTTGAGACACTGTGAGATGGGACACTGTGGGTTGGAACACTGTGAGTTGGGACACTTTGAATTGGGACACAGTGAGATGGGACACTGTAAATGGGACACTGTGAGTTGGAACTCTGTGAGTTGGAACACTGTGTGTTCGGACAATGTGAATTGGGACCCTATGAGTTGGGACACTGTGAGTTAGGAAACTGTTCGCACACTGAGATGGGACACTGTGAGTTGGGACTCTGTGAGTTGGCACACTGTGAGATGGGACACTGTGTGTTCCGACACTGAGTTGGGACACTGTGAGTTGGGACACTGAGTTGGGACCCTGTGAGTTGGGACACCGAGTTTGGACATTGTTTGATTGGACGCTGTGAGTTGGGACAATGTGAATTGTGACACTGTTTGGACACTGTGAGATGGGTCACTGTTAGATTGGACACATGTGTTGGGACACTATGTGTTGCGACATTATGAGCTGGGACACTGTTAGATGGGACAAGTGTGTTGGGACACTGTTGGTACACTGTTAGATGATATAAGTGTGTTGGGACACAGTGTGGTGGGACACTGTGAGTTGGGACCCTGTGTTGGTACACTGTGAGATGGGACACGTGTGATGGGATACTGTGTTTTGGGACACTGTGAGTTAGGACACTGTGTGGTGGGACACTGATTATGACACTGAGTTGGAATACTGTGAGTTGGGACACTGTGTGATGGAACACTGTGAGATGGGGGACACTGTGAGATGAGACACTGTGAGATTGGGACACTGTGAGATGAAACACTGTGAGATGGAACACTGTGAGATGAGACACTGTGAGTTTGGACACTGTGTGGTGAGACACTGATTTGGGACACTGAGTTGGGACACTGTGAGATGGGACACTGTGAGATGGAACACTGTGAGATGGGACACTGTGAGATGGGACACTGTGATATGAAACACTGTGAGATGTAACACTGTGAGATGAGACACTGTGAATTTGGACACTGTGAGATGGAACCCTTTGAGATGAGACCCTGTGAGATGGGACAGAGTGCGTTGGGACACTGTGGGTTGGAACACTGTGATTTGGGACACTGTGTTGGGACAAGGTGAGTTAGGATACTGTAAATGGGACACTGTGAGATGGGACACTGTGTGTTTGGGACACTGTGTGTTGGGACACTGTGTGTTGGGACACTGTGAGATGAGACACTGAGATGGGACACTCTGTGTTAGGGACACTGTGTTGGGACACTGTGAGATGGGACACTGTATACGGGACACTGTAAGATGGGACATGTGTGTTGGGCCACTGTGTGTTAGGACACTGTGAGTTGGGACATTGTGAGTTGGGACATTGCGTGTTGGGACACGGTGTGTTGGGACACTGTCATTTAGGACACTGAGATGTAACACTGTGTGTATGGACTTTGAGAGCGGACACACAGTTGGAACACTGTGATTTGGAACACTGAGTTGGGACACGGAGTTGGGACACTGTGTGTTCGGAAAATGTGAGTTGGAACCCTGTGAGTTGGGACACTGTGAGTTGGGACACTGAGTTGCGAAACTGTAATTTGGAACGTTGAGTTGGGACACTGTGAGTTTGGACACTTTTTGGAAACTGTGAGTTGGGACACTGTGTGTTCGAACACTGTGTGTTGGGACACTGTGAGATGAGACACTAGGACACTGTGAGTTTTGACACTGTGAGATGAGACACTGTGCGATAGGATACTGTGAGATGGGACACGGTGATTTGGGACACTGAGATCGGACACGTGTGTTGGGACAATGCTGGGAACTTGTCAGTTGGGACACTGTTAGATGAGACACTGTGTGTTGGGACGCTGTGTGTTGGGACACTGTGTGTTGGGACAATGTGAGGTGGAACACTGTGTGTTGGAACAATGTGAGTTGGGACACTGTTGGGACACTGTGAGTTGCGACACATTGTGTTGGGACACTGTTAGATAGGACGTCACGTGATGGGACACTGTTAGATGGGATAAGTGTGCTGGGACACTGTGTTCTGAAACTGTTAGATTGGACACGTGTGTTGGGACACTGTGTGTAGGGACAGTGAGTAAGAACACTGTGAGATGGGATACTGTTATATTGGACACGTGTTGGGATACTGTGTTGTGGGACGCTGAGTTGGGAAACAGAGTTGGGATTCTGAGAGTTGGGACTCTGTGAGATGAAACACAGTGAGATGAAATATTGTGTGGAAGGACACTGTGAGATGGGAAACTGTGAGTTGGGACACTGTTAGATGGGACGTGAGTTGGGACACCGTTTGTTGAGACACTGTTGGGACACCGTTTGTAGAGACACTGTTTGTTGGGACACTGTGAGTTGGGACACTGTTAGATGGGACAAGAGTGTTAAGACACTGTGTATTGGGACACTGGGAGTTGGGACACTGTTAGATGGGACACGTGTGTTGGTATACTGTGTTTTGGTACACTGTGAGTTTGAACACTGGGTGTTGGTACACTGTAAGATGGGTCACATGTGTAGGGATACTGTTTTTTGGGACACTGTGAGATGGAACACTGTGAGATGGAAAAGTGTGAGATGGGACACTGTGAGATGAAACAATGCGAAATGGAACACTGTGAGATGGCACAATGTGAGATGGAACACTGTGAGATGGAACTCTGTGAGATGGAACACTGTGAGTTGGTACACTGTGAGATGGGAGACTGTGAGATGGAACACTGAGAGATGGAACACAGTGAGATGGAGCACTGTGAGTTGGTACACTGTGAGATGGAACACTGTGAAATGGGGCACTGTGAGATGGAGCACTGTGAGATAAAACACTGTGAGATGGAACACTGTGAGATGGGACACTGTGAGATGGAACACTGTGAGATGGAACACAGTGAGATGGAACACAGTGAGATGGTACACTGTGAGATGGAACACTGTGAGTTGGTACACTGTGAGATGGGACACTGTGAGTTGGTACACTGCGAGATGGGACACTGAGAAATGGGACACTGTGAGATGGAACACTGTGAGATGGAAAACTGTGAGATGGAATACTGTGAGTTGGTACACTGTGCGATGGGACACTGTGAGATGGTACACTGTGAGATGGGACACTGTGAGATGGAAAACTGTGAGTTGGTACACTGTGAGATGGAACACTGTGAGTTCGTACATTGTGAGATGGAACACTGTGAGATGGGACCCTCTGAGATGGGACACTGAGTTGGGACAAAGAGCGTTGGGACATCGTGAGTGTGGACACTGTGAGTTGGGATACTGAGTTGGCACACTGTGAGATGGGACACTGTGTGTTGAGACACTGTGAGATGGGACACTGTGGGTTGGAACACTGTGAGTTGGGACACTTTGAATTGGGACACAGTGAGATGGGACACTGTAAATGGGACACTGTGAGTTGGAACACTGTGAGTTGGAACACTGTGTGTTCGGACAATGTGAATTGGGACCCTATGAATTGGGACACTGTGAGTTAGGAAACTGTTCGCACACAGAGATGGGACACTGTGAGTTGGGACTCTGTGAGTTGGCACACTGTGAGATGGGACACTGTGTGTTCCGACACTGAGTTGGGACACTGTGAGTTGGGACACTGAGTTGGGACCCTGTGAGTTGGGACACCGAGTTTGGACATTGTTTGATTGGACGCTGTGAGTTGGGACAATGTGAGTTGTGACACTGTTTGGACACTGTGAGATGGGTCACTGTTAGATTGGGCACATGTGTTGGGACACTATGTGTTGCGACATTATGAGCTGGGACACTGTTAGATGGGACAAGTGTGTTGGGACACTGTTGGTACACTGTTAGATGATATAAGTGTGTTGGGACACAGTGTGGTGGGACACTGTGAGTTGGGACCCTGTGTTGGTACACTGTGAGATGGGACACGTGTGATGGGATACTGTGTTTTGGGACACTGTGAGTTAGGACACTGTGTGGTGGGACACTGATTTGGGACACTGAGTTGGAATACTGTGAGTTGGGACACTGTGTGATGGAACACTGTGAGATGGGGGACACTGTGAGATGAGACACTGTGAGATGGGGACACTGTGAGATGAAACACTGTGAGATGGAACACTGTGAGATGAGACACTGTGAGTTTGGACACTGTGTTGTGAGACACTGATTTGGGACACTGAGTTGGGACACTGTGAGATGGGACACTGTGAGATGGAACACTGTGAGATGGGACACTGTGAGATGGGACACTGTGAGATGAAACACTGTGAGATGTAACACTGTGAGATGAGACACTGTGAATTTGGACACTGTGAGATGGAACCCTTTGAGATGAGACCCTGTGAGATGGGACAGAGTGCGTTGGGACACTGTGGGTTGGAACACTGTGATTTGGGACACTGTGTTGGGACAAGGTGAGTTAGGATACTGTAAATGGGACACTGTGAGATGGGACACTGTGTGTTTGGGACACTGTGTGTTGGGACACTGTGTGTTGGGACACTGTGAGATGAGACACTGAGATGGGACACTCTGTGTTAGGGACACTGTGTTGGGACACTGTGAGATGGGACACTGTATACGGGACACTGTAAGATGGGACATGTGTGTTGGGCCACTGTGTGTTAGGACACTGTGAGTTGGGACATTGTGAGTTGGGACATTGCGTGTTGGGACACGGTGTGTTGGGACACTGTCATTTAGGACACTGAGATGTAACACTGTGTGTATGGACTTTGAGAGCGGACACTCAGTTGGAACACTGTGATTTGGAACACTGTGAGTTGGGACACGGAGTTGGGACACTGTGTGTTCGGAAAATGTGAGTTGGAACCCTGTGAGTTGGGACACTGTGAGTTGGGACACTGAGTTGGGACACTGTGAGTTGGGACACTGAGTTGCGAAACTGTAATTTGGAACGTTGAGTTGGGACACTGTGAGTTTGGACACTTTTTGGAAACTGTGAGTTGGGACACTGTGTGTTCGAACACTGTGTGTTGGGACACTGTGAGATGAGACACTAGGACACTGTGAGTTTTGACACTGTGAGATGGGACACTGTGCGATAGGATACTGTGAGATGGGACACGGTGATTTGGGACACTGAGTTCGAACACGTGTGTTGGGACAATGCTGGGAACTTGTCAGTTGGGACACTGTTAGATGAGACACTGTGTGTTGGGACGCTGTGTGTTGGGACACTGTGTGTTGGGACAATGTGAGGTGGAACACTGTGTGTTGGAACAATGTGAGTTGGGACACTGTTGGGACACTGTGAGTTGCGACACATTGTGTTGGGACACTGTTAGATAGGACGTCACGTGTTGGGACACTGTTAGATGGGATAAGTGTGCTGGGACACTGTGTTCTGACACTGTTAGATTGGACACGTGTGTTGGGACACTGTGTGTAGGGACAGTGAGTAAGGACACTGTGAGATGGGATACTGTTATATTGGACACGTGTTGGGATACTGTGTTGTGGGACGCTGAGTTGGGAAACAGAGTTGGGATTCTGAGAGTTGGGACTCTGTGAGATGAAACACAGTGAGATGAAATATTGTGTGGAAGAACACTGTGAGATGGGAAACTGTGAGTTGGGACACTGTTAGATGGGACGTGAGTTGGGACACCGTTTGTTGAGACACTGTTGGGACACCGTTTGTTGAGACACTGTTTGTTGGGACACTGTGAGTTGGGACACTGTTAGATGGGACAAGAGTGTTAAGACACTGTGTATTGGGACACTGGGAGTTGGGACACTGTTAGATGGGACACGTGTGTTGGTATACTGTGTTTTGGTACACTGTGAGTTTGAACACTGGGTGTTGGTACACTGTAAGATGGGTCACATGTGTAGGGATACTGTGTTTTGGGACACTGTGAGATGGAACACTGTGAGATGGAAAAGTGTGAGATGGGACACTGTGAGATGAAACAATGCGAAATGGAACACTGTGAGATGGCACAATGTGAGATGGAACACTGTGAGATGGAACTCTGTGAGATGGAACACTGTGAGTTGGTACACTGTGAGATGGGAGACTGTGAGATGGAACACTGAGAGATGGAACACAGTGAGATGGAGCACAGTGAGTTGGTACACTGTGAGATGGAACACTGTGAAATGGGGCACTGTGAGATGGAGCACTGTGAGATAAAACAATGTGAGATGGAACACTGTGAGATGGGACACTGTGAGATGGAACACTGTGAGATGGAACACTATTAGATGGTACACTGTGAGATTGGACACTGTGAGATGGGACACTGTGAGATGGAACACTGTGAGATGGAACACAGTGAGATGGAACACAGTGAGATGGTACACTGTAAGATGGAACACTGTGAGTTGGTACACTGTGAGATGGGACACTGTGAGTTGGTACACTGTGAGATGGGACACTGAGAAATGGGACACTGTGAGATGGAACACTGTGAGATGGAAAACTGTGAGATGGAATACTGTGAGTTGGTACACTGTGCGATGGGACACTGTGAGATGGTACACTGTGAGATGGGACACTGTGAGATGGAAAACTGTGAGTTGGTACACTGTGAGATGGAACACTGTGAGTTGGTACACTGTGAGATGGGACACTGTGAGATGGGACACTGTGAGTTGGTACATTGTGAGATGGAACACTGTGAGTTCGTACATTGTGAGATGGAACACTGTGAGATGGGACACTGAGTTGGGACACTGTGTTGTGACAATGTGAGTTGGGGCACTGTGAGATGAAACACTGTGAGAAGGGACCCTCTGAGATGGGACACTGAGTTGGGACAAAGAGCGTTGGGACACCGTGAGTGTGGACACTGTGAGTTGGGATACTGAGTTGGCACACTGTGAGATGGGACACTGTGTGTTGAGACACTGTGAGATGGGACACTGTGGGTTGGAACACTGTGAGTTGGGACACTTTGAATTGGGACACAGTGAGATGGGACACTGTAAATGGGACACTGTGAGTTGGAACACTGTGAGTTGGAACACTGTTTGTTCGTACAATGTGAATTGGGACCCTATGAGTTGGGACACTGTGAGTTAGGAAACTGATCGCACACTGAGATGGGACACTGTGAGTTGGGACTCTGTGAGTTGGCACACTGTGAGATGGGACACTGTGTGTTCCGACACTGAGTTGGGACACTGTGAGTTGGGACACTGAGTTGGGACCCTGTGAGTTGGGACACCGAGTTTGGACATTGTTTGATTGGACGCTGTGAGTTGGGACAATGTGAGTTGTGACACTGTTTGGACACTGTGAGATGGGTCACTGTTAGATTGGACACATGTGTTGGGACACTATGTGTTGCGACATTATGAGCTGGGACACTGTTAGATGGGACAAGTGTGTTGGGACACTGTTGGTACACTGTTAGATGATATAAGTGTGTTGGGACACAGTGTGGTGGGACACTGTGAGTTGGGACCCTGTGTTGGTACACTGTGAGATGGGACACGTGTGATGGGATACTGTGTTTTGGGACACTGTGAGTTAGGACACTGTGTGGTGGGACACTGATTTGGGACACTGAGTTGGAATACTGTGAGTTGGGACACTGTGTGATGGAACACTGTGAGATGGGGGACACTGTGAGATGAGACACTGTGAGATGGGGACACTGTGAGATGAAACACTGTGAGATGGAACACTGTGAGATGAGACACTGTGAGTTTGGACACTGTGTGGTGAGACACTGATTTGGGACACTGAGTTGGGACACTGTGAGATGGGACACTGTGAGATGGAACACTGTGAGATGGGACACTGTGAGATGGGACACTGTGAGATGAAACACTGTGAGATGTAACACTGTGAGATGAGACACTGTGAATTTGGACACTGTGAGATGGAACCCTTTGAGATGAGACCCTGTGAGATGGGACAGAGTGCGTTGGGACACTGTGGGTTGGAACACTGTGATTTGGGACACTGTGTTGGGACAAGGTGAGTTAGGATACTGTAAATGGGACACTGTGAGATGGGACACTGTGTGTTTGGGACACTATGTGTTGGGACACTGTGTGTTGGGACACTGTGAGATGAGACACTGAGATGGGACACTCTGTGTTAGGGACACTGTGTTGGGACACTGTGAGATGGGACACTGTATACGGGACACTGTAAGATGGGACATGTGTGTTGGGCCACTGTGTGTTAGGACACTGTGAGTTGGGACATTGTGAGTTGGGACATTGCGTGTTGGGACACGGTGTGTTGGGACACTGTCATTTAGGACACTGAGATGTAACACTGTGTGTATGGACTTTGAGAGCGGACACTCAGTTGGAACACTGTGATTTGGAACACTGTGAGTTGGGACACGGAGTTGGGACACTGTGTGTTCGGAAAATGTGAGTTGGAACCCTGTGAGTTGGGACACTGTGAGTTGGGACACTGAGTTGGGACACTGTGAGTTGGGACACTGAGTTGCGAAACTGTAATTTGGAACGTTGAGTTGGGACACTGTGAGTTTGGACACTTTTTGGAAACTGTGAGTTGGGACACTGTGTGTTGGGACACTGTGAGATGAGACACTAGGACACTGTGAGTTTTGACACTGTGAGATGGGACACTGTGCGATAGGATACTGTGAGATGGGACACGGTGATTTGGGACACTGAGTTCGGACACGTGTGTTGGGACAATGCTGGGAACTTGTCAGTTGGGACACTGTTAGATGGGACACTGTGTGTTGGGACGCTGTGTGTTGGGACACTGTGTGTTGGGACAATGTGAGGTGGAACACTGTTGGGACACTGTGAGTTGCGACACATTGTGTTGGGACACTGTTAGATAGGACGTCACGTGTTGGGACACTGTTAGATGGGATAAGTGTGCTGGGACACTGTGTTCTGACACTGTTAGATTGGACACGTGTGTTGGGACACTGTGTGTAGGGACAGTGAGTAAGGACACTGTGAGATGGGATACTGTTATATTGGACACGTGTTGGGATACTGTGTTGTGGGACGCTGAGTTGGGAAACAGAGTTGGGATTCTGAGAGTTGGGACTCTGTGAGATGAAACACAGTGAGATGAAATATTGTGTGGAAGGACACTGTGAGATGGGAAACTGTGAGTTGGGACACTGTTAGATGGGACGTGAGTTGGGACACCGTTTGTTGAGACACTGTTGGGACACCGTTTGTTGAGACACTGTTTGTTGGGACACTGTGAGTTGGGACACTGTTAGATGGGACAAGTGTGTTGGGACAGTTCTGGGAACTTGGGAGTTGGGACAATTCTGGGAACTTGTGAGTTGGGACACTGTTAGATGGGACACTGTGTGTTGGGACACTGTTGGGTCAATGTGAGTTGGGGCACATTGTGTTGGGACACTGTTAGATTGGACGTCACGTGTTGGGAAACTGTTAGACGGGACAAGTGTATTGGGACACTGTGTTGGTACACTGTGAGATGGGACACGTGTGTGGAGACACTGTGTGGTGGGACAGTGAGTTGGGACACTGTGTTGGTACACTGTGAGATGGGATACTGTTATATGAGACACTTGTTGGGATACTGTGTTTTGGGACACTCTGAGTTGGGACACTGTGTGGTGGGACAGTGAGTTGGGACACTGTGTTGTGGGACACTGACTTGGAACACTGAGTTGGGATTCTGTGAGTTGGGACACTGTGAGATGGAAAACTGTGTAAACGGACACTGTGAAATGGGACACTGTGAGATGAGACACTGTTAGATGGGACGTGAGTTGGGACACTGTTGGGACACTGTGTGTTGGGACACTGAGATTGGACACAATGTGTTGGGACACTGTGTTGGGACACAGGGATGGGACACGGTGAGTTGAGACACTGAGTTGAGACTCTGTGAGGGACACTGTTAGTTGGGAAACTCAGTTGGGACACTGTTAGATGGGACATGTGTGTTAGGACACAGTGAGTTGGGAAACTGTTAAATGGGACACGTGTGTTGAGACACTGTGAGATGGGACACTGTTAGATTGGACACGTTTGTAGGGACACTGTGTGTTTGGACACTGTGAATTGGGACACTGTGTTGGAACACTGTGAGTTTGGACCTTGTGAGAAGGGACACTGTGAGATGGGACACTGTGAGATAGAACATTGTGAGATGGGACACTGTGTGTTGGGACACTGAGATTGGACACTGAGATAGAACACTGTGTGTTCGGACACTGTGAGTTGGGACACTGTTAGATGGGACACTGTGTGTTGGGGCTCTGTGAGATTGGACACTGTGAGATGGAACACTGTGAGATAGGACACTGTGAGATGGGACACTGTTAGGTGGGACAAGTGTGTTGGATACTGTGAGTTGGGACACTGAGATGGGACACTGTGTATTGGGACACTGTGTTGGGACACAGTGTGTTGGGACACATTGCGTTGGGACACTTAGTTGGGACACGGTGAGTTGGGACTCTGAGTTGGGACACTGCGTGTTTGGACACTGTTGAGACACTGTGTGTTGGGACACTGTTCAGATACTGTTGGGACACTGTGAGTTGGGATGCTGTTAGATGGGACACGTACGTTGGGACACTGTGTGTTGGGACACTGTGAGTTGGGACACTGTGTGTTTGGGACACTGTGAGTTGGGACACTGTGTGTTGGGACACTGTGTTGGGACACTGTTGGGACATTGTGTTGAGACACTGTTGGGACACTGTGAGTTGAGAAACTGTCAGATGGGACACTGCTGGGACACTGAGTTGGGACACTGTTAGATGGGACACGTGTGTTAGGATACTGTGTGTTGGGACACTGTGAGTTGGGACACTGTGTTGGAACGCATTGAGTTAGTACACTATGAGAGGGAGACACTGTGGGTTGGGACACTGAGATGGGACACTGTGTGTTGGGACACTGTGTGTTGTTAAACGGTGAGTTGGGACACTGTGAGGTGTGACACTGTGAGTTGGGACAGGGTGAGTTGGGACACTGAGTTGGGATACTGTGTTTTGGGACACTGTGACTTGGGACACTGTGTGTTGGAACACTGTGTGCTGGGACACTGTGAGATGAGACACTGGGTCACTGTGAGTTGGGACACTGTGTGTTGGAACACTGTGTGCTGGGACACTGTGAGATGAGACACTGGGACACTGTGAGATAGGATACTGTGAGATGGGACACGGTGAGTTCGGACACGTGTGTTGGGTTAATGCTGGGAACTTGTCAGTTGAGACACTGTGAGTTGGGACACTGTGTGTTGGAACAATGTGAGTTGGGACACTGTGAGTTGGGACTCATTGTGTTGGGACACTGTTTGATAGGACGTCACGTGTTGGAACACTGTTAGATGGGATAAGTGTGCTGGGACACTGTGTTGGGAAACTGTTAGATTGGAGACGTGTGAGTTCGAACACTGAGTGTTGGTACACTGTGAGATGGGTCACGTGTGTTGGGATACTGTGTTTTGGGACACTGAGTTGGGACATTGAGTTGGGACATTGCGTGTTGGGACACGGTGTGTTGAGACACTGTCATTTAGGACACTGAGATGTAACACTGTGTGTATGGACTTTGAGAGGGGACACTCAGCTGGAACACTGTGATTTGGAACTCTGTGAATTGGGACACTGTGAGTTGGGACACTGTGTGTTCGGACAATGTGAGTTGGAACCCTGTTAGTTGGGACACTGTGAGTTGGGACACTGTGAGTTGCGACACTGAGTTACGACACTGTAATTTGGAACACTGAGTTGGGACACTGTGAGTTGGGACACTGTGAATTTTGACACATTTTGGAAACTGTGAGTTGGGGCACTGTGAGTTTGGACACTATGCGTTTGGACACTTAGTTGGGACACAGTGTGTTGGACACTGTCATATGGGACACAGTGTACTGGACACTGTCATTTGGGACATTGAGATGGGGCACTAGGTTGGAACACTGTGAGTTGGGACACTGTGAGTTGGGACACTGAGTGTTCGGACAATGTGAGTTGGAACCCTGTGAGTTGGGACACTGTGAGTTGGAACACTGTGTTCGGACACTGAGATGGTACACTGTGAGTTGAGACACTATGTGTTTGGACACTGTGTGTTTGGACACTGTGAGTTGGGATACTGTGTCTTTGGACACTGTGACTTGGGACACTGTGTGTTCGAACACTGTGTGTTGGGACACTGTGAGATGAGACACTAGGACACTGAGTTTTGACACTGTGAGTTTTGACACTGTGAGATGGGACACTGTGCGATAGGATACTGTGAGATGGGACACGGTGATTTGGGACACTGAGTTCGGACACGTGTGTTGGGACAATGATGGGAACTTGTTAGTTGGGACACTGTTAGATGGGACACTGTGTGTTGGGACAATGTGAGGTGGAACACTGTGTGTTGGAACAATGTGAGTTGGGACACTGTTGGGACACTGTGAGTTGCGACACATTGTGTTGGGACACTGTTAGATAGGACGTCACGTGTTGGGACACTGTTAGATGGGATAAGTGTGCTGGGACACTGTGTTCTGACACTGTTAGATTGGACACGTGTTTTGGGACACTGTGTGTAGGGACAGTGAGTAAGGACACTGTGAGATGGGATACTGTTATATTGGACACGTGTTGGGATACTGTGTTGTGGGACGCTGAGTTGGGAAACAGAGTTGGGATTCTGAGAGTTGGGACACTGTGAGATGAAACACAGTGAGATGAAATATTGTGTGGAAGGACACTGTGAGATGGGAAACTGTGAGTTGGGACACTGTTAGGTGGGACGTGAGTTGGGACACCGTTTGTTGAGACACTGTTGGGACACCGTTTGTTGAGACACTGTTTGTTGGGACATTGTGAGTTGGGACACTGTTAGATGGGACAAGTGTGTTAAGACACTGTGTATTGGGACACTGGGAGTTGGGACACTGTTAGATGGGACACGTGTGTTGGTATACTGTGTTTTGGTACACTGTGAGCTTGAACACTGGGTGTTGGTACACTGTGAGATGGGTCACATGTGTAGGGACACTGTGAGATGGGTCACATGTGTAGGGACACTGTGTTTTGGGACACTGTGAGATGGAACACTGTGAGATGGAAAAGTGTGAGATGGGACACTGTGAGATGAAACAATGCGAAATGGAACACTGTGAGATGGCACAATGTGAGATGGAACACTGTGAGATGGAACACTGTGAGATGGAACACTGTGAGTTGGAACACTGTGAGATGGGAGACTGTGAGATGGAACACTGAGAGATGGAACACAGTGAGATGGAGCACTGTGAGTTGGTACACTGTGAGATGGAACACTGTGAAATGGGACACTGTGAGATGGAGCACTGTGAGATGGAACACTGTGAGATGGAACACTGTGAGATGGGACACTGTGAGATGGAACACTGTGAGATGGAACACTATTAGATGGTACACTGTGAGATTGGACACTGTGAGATGGGACACTGTGAGATGGAACACTGTGAGATGGAACACAATGAGATGGAACACAGTGAGATGGTACACTGTGAGATGGAACACTGTGAGTTGGTACACTGTGAGATGGGACACTGTGAGTTGGTACACTGTGAGATGGGACGCTGAGAAATGGGACACTGTGAGATGGAACACTGTGAGATGGAAAACTGTTAGATGGAATACTGTGAGTTTGTACACTGTGCGATGGGACACTGTGAGATGGTACACTGTGAGATGGGACACTGTGAGATGGAAAACTGTGAGTTTGTACACTGTGAGATGGAACACTGTGAGTTGGTACACTGTGAGATGGGACACTGTGAGATGGGACACTGTGAGTTGGTACATTGTGAGATGGAACACTGTGAGTTGGTACATTGTGAGATGGAACACTGTGAGATGGGACACTGAGTTGGGACACTGTGTTGGGACAATGTGAGTTGGGGCACTGTGAGATGAAACACTGTGAGAAGGGACCCTCTGAGATGGGACACTGAGTTGGGACAAAGAGCGTTGGGACACCGTGAGTGTGGACACTGTGAGTTGGGATACTGAGTTGGCACACTGTGAGATGGGACACTGTGTGTTGAGACACTGTGAGATGGGACACTGTGGGTTGGAACACTGTGAGTTGGGACACTTTGAATTGGGACACAGTGAGATGGGACACTGTAAATGGGACACTGTGAGTTGGAACACTGTGAGTTGGAACACTGTGTGTTCGGACAATGTGAATTGGGACCCTATGAGTTGGGACACTGTGAGTTAGGAAACTGTTCGCACACTGAGATGGGACACTGTGAGTTGGGACTCTGTGAATTGGGACACTGTGAGATGGGACACTGTGTGTTCTGACACTGAGTTGGGACACTGTGAGTTGGGACACTGAGTTGGGACACTGTGAGTTGGGACACCGCGTTTGGACATTGTTTGATTGGACGCTGTGAGTTGGGACAATGTGAGTTGTGACACTGTTTGGACACTGTGAGATGGGTCACTGTTAGATTGGACACATGTGTTGGGACACTATGTGTTGCGACATTATGAGCTGGGACACTGTTAGATGGGACAAGTGTGTTGGGACACTGTTAGATGGGACAAGTGTGTTGGGACACTGTTGGTACACTGTTAGATGATATAAGTGTGTTGGGACACAGTGTGGTGGGACACTGAGAGTTGGGACCCTGTGTTGGTACACTGTGAGATAGGACACGTGTGATGGGATACTGTGTTTTGGGACACTGTGAGTTAGGACACTGTGTGGTGGGAAACTGATTTGGGACACTGAGTTGGAATACTGTGAGTTGGGACACTGTGTGATGGAACACTGTGAGATGGGGGACACTGTGAGATGAAACACTGTGAGATGGAACACTGTGAGATGATACACTGTGAGTTTGGACACTGTGTGGTGAGACACTGATTTGGGACACTGAGTTGGGACACTGTGAGATGGGACACTGTGAGATGGAACACTGTGAGATGGGACACTGTGAGATGGGACACTGTGAGATGAAACACTGTGAGATGGAACACTGTGAGATGAGACACTGTGAATTTGGACACTGTGAGATGGAACCCTTTGAGATGAGACCCTGTGAGATGGGACAGAGTGCGTTGGGACACTGTGGGTTGGAACACTGTGATTTGGGACACTGTGTTGGGACAAGGTAAGTTAGAATACTGTAAATGGGACACTGTGAGATGGGACAGTGTTGAGACACTGTGTGTTGGGACACTGTTCAGATACTGTTGGGACACTGTGAGTTGGGATGCTGTTAGATGGGACACGTACGTTGGGACACTGTGTGTTGGGACACTGTGAGTTGGGACACTGTGTGTTTGGGACACTGTGAGTTGGGACACTGTGTGTTGGGACACTGTGTTATGACACTGTTGGGACATTGTGTTGAGACACTGTTGGGACACTGTGAGTTGGGAAACTGTCAGATAGAACACTGTTGGGACACTGTGAGTTGGGAAACTGTCAGATGGGACACTGCTGGGACACTGAGTTGGGACACTGTTAGATGGGACACGTGTGTTAGGATACTGTGTGTTGGGACACTGTGAGTTGGGACACTGTGTTGGAACGCATTGAGTTAGTACACTATGAGAGGGGGACACTGTGGGTTGGGACACTGAGATGGGACACTGTGTATTGGGACACTGTTTGATAGGACGTCACGTGTTGGGACACTGTTAGATGGGATAAGTGTGCTGGGACACTGTGTTGGGAAACTGTTAGATTGGAGACGTGTGAGTTCGAACACTAAGTGTTGGTACACTGTGAGATGGGTCACGTGTGTTGGGTTACTGTGTTTTGGGATACTGAGTTGGGACACTGAGTTGGGACATTGCGTGTTGGGACACGGTGTGTTGAGACACTGTCATTTGGGACATTGAGATGGGACACTAGGTTGGAACCCTGTGAGTTGGGACACTGTGAGTTGGAACACTGTGTTCGGACACTGAGATGGTACACTGTGAGTTGAGACACTATATGTTCGGACACTGAGTTGGGACACTGTGGGTTTGGACACTGTGTGTTTGGACACTGTGAGTTGAGACACTGTGTGTTTGAACACTGTGAGTTGGGACACTGTGGGTTTGGACACTGTGAGTTGGGACACGGTGTGTTCGGACACTGTGAGTTCGGACACTTTGAGTTTGGACACTATGAGTTGGGACACTGTGTTCGGAAACTGATATGGGACACTGTGAGTTGGGACACTGTGAGTTGGGACACGGTGTGTTCGGGCACTGAGAGTTCAGACACTGTGCGTATGGGCACTGTGAGTTGGGACACTGTGTTCAGACAATGTGAGATGGGACACTGTTAAATGGGACACGTGTGTTGGGATACTGTGTTTTGGGACACTGTGAGTTAGGACACTGTGTGGTGGGACACTGATTTGGGACACTGAGTTTAGATACTGTGAGTTGGGACACTGTGAGATGGAACACTGTGAGATGGAAAACTGTGAGATGGGACACTGTGAGATGGAACACGTGTGTTGGGATACTGTGTTTTGGGACACTGAGTTACGACACTGTGGGGTGGGACACTTGTTTTGGACACTGAGTTGAGATACTGTGAGTTGGGACACTGTGAGATGGAATACTGTGAGATGGAAAAATGTGAGATGGGACACTGTGAGCTGGGACACTATGAGATAGAGCACTGTGAGATGGAACACTGTGAGATGGGACACTGAGTTGGGACACTGTGAGATGGAACACTGCGAGATGAGACACTGTGAGTTTGGACACTGTAAGATGGGACACTGTGAGATGAGACCCTGTGAGACGGGACACAGTGAGTTGGGACACTGTGAGTGGGGACACTGTGAGTTGGGATACTATGTTGGCACAATGTAAGATGAGACACTGTGTGTTGGGACCCTGTGGGTTGGAACACTGTGATTTGGGACACTGTGTGTTAGGAACACTGTGTTGGGACACTGTAAATGGGACACTGAGGTGGGACAATGTGTGTTGGGACACTGTGTGTTGGGACACTGTTAGACGGGACACTGTGTGTTAGGGACACTGTGAGACGGGACACTGTGTGAATTAGGGACACTGTGTTGGGACACTGTGAGATGGGACACAGTGAGTTAGGACGCTGTCAGATGGGACACTATGTGTTTAGGCCACTGTGAATTGGGACACTGAGATGGGACATTGCGTGTTGGGACACGGTGTGTTGGGACACTGTCATTTGGGACACTGAGTTGGGACACTGTGAGTTGGGACACGGAGTTGGGACACTGTGTGTTCGGAGAATGTGAGTTGGAACCCTGTGAGTTGGGACTCTGTGAGTTGGGACACTGTAAGTTGGGACACTAAGTTGGGACACTGAGTTTGGACACTGTGAGTTTGGGCATTGAGTTTGGACACTGTTTGGACACTGTGAGTTGGAACACTGTGAGTTTGGACACTGTTTGGACACTGTGAGTTGGAACACTGTGAGTTTGGACACTGTGAGTTGAGACACATTGTGTTGGGACACTACTAGATTGGACGTCACGTGTTGGGACACTGTTAGATGGGACAAGTGTATTGGGACACTGTGTTTGGACACTGTGTTTGGACACTGTTGATAGGACACGTGTGTTGGGGCTCTGTGTGGTGGGAAAGTGAGTTGGGACACTGTGTGTTGGTACACTTTGAGATGGGATACTGTTATGAGACACGTGTTGGGATACTGTGTTTTGGGACACTCTGAGTTGGGAAACTGTGTGGTGGGACACTGAGTTGTGACACTGAGTTGGTACTCTGGGATTTGGGACTCTGTGAGATGGAACACTGTGAGATGGAAAACTGTGTGAAAGGACACTGTGACATGGGACACTGTGTGTTGGGACACTGTGTTGCGACTCTGAGATGGGACACTGAGATTGGACAAAATGTGCTGGGACACTGGGATGGGACACGGTGAGTTGTGACACTGAGTTGGGACACTGTGAGAAGGGACATTGTGAGTTGGGACACTTGAGTTGGGACACTGTTAACTGGGACACGTGTGTTGGGACACTGTGAGTTGGGAAACTAGTAAATGTGACACGTGCGTTGGGGCACTGTGTGTTGGGACACTGCGCGTTGGGACACTGTTAGATCGGACACGTTTGTTGGAACACTGTGTGTTGGGACACTGTGAGTTGGGACACTGTGTTGGAACACTGTGAGTTTGGACTTTGTGAGAGGGGACACTGTGTGTTCGGACACTGTGAGTTGGGACATTGTGAGATTGGACACTGTGTGTTGGGGCTCTGTGAGATTGGATACTGTGATATTGGATACTGTGAGATGGAACACTGTGAGTTTGGACACTGCGTGTTCGGACACTGTTGGGACACTGTGTGTTGGGACACTGTGACTTGGGACACTGTGTGATGGAACACTGTGTGTTGGGACACTGTGAGATGAGATACTGGGACACTGTGAGTTGGGAAACTGTCAGATGGGACACTGCTGGGACACTGTGAGTTGGGACACTGTTAGATGGGACACGTGTGTTAGGATACTGTGTGTTGGGACACTGTGAGTTGGGACACTGTGTTGGAACTCATTGAGTTAGGACACTGTGAGAAGGGGACACTATGGGTTAGTACACTGTGTTGGAACACTGTGAGTTGGGAAAATGTGAGGTGGGACACGGTGAGTTGGGACACTGAGATGGGACACTGTGAGATTGGACGCTTCGTGTTGGGACACTGTGTGTTGTTAAACTGTGAGTTGGGACACTGTGAGGTGTGACACAGTGAGTTGGGACACGGTGAGTTGGGACACTGAGTTGGGATACTGTGTGTTGAGACACTGTGACTTGGGACACTGTGTGATGGAACACTGTGTGTTGGGACACTGTGAGATGAGACACTGGGACACTGTGAGTTGGGAAACTGTGAGATGGGACACTGTGTGTTGGGGCTCTGTGAGATTGGACACTGTGAGATGGAACACTATGAGTTTGCACACTGCGTGTTCGGACACTGTTGGGACACTCTGTGTTGGGACACTGTGACTTGGGACACTGTGTGATGGAACACTGTGAGATGAGATACTGGGACACTGTGAGTTGGGACACCGTTAGATGGGACACTGTGAGATAGGATACTGTGAGATGGGACACGGTGAGTTCGGACACTGTGTTGGGACACGTGTGTTGGGACAATGCTGGGAACTTGTCAGTTGAGACACTGTTAGATGGGACACTGTGTGTTGGGACACTGTGTGTTGGGACACTATGTGTTGGGACAATGTGAGTTGGGACACTGTGTGTTGGAACAATGTGAGTTGGGACACTGTGAGTTGGGACACATTGTGTTGGGACACTGTTAGATAGGACACTGTGTGTTGGGGCTCTCTGAGATTGGACACTGTGAGTTGGAGCACTGTGAGTTTGGACACTGCGTGTTCGGACACTGTTGGGACACTGTGTGTACAAACACTGTTGGGACACTGTGAGTTGGGAAGCTGTTAGATGGGACACGTGCGTTGGGACACTGTGTGTTGAGACACTGTGAGTTGGGACACTGTGTTTTTGGGACACTGTGAGTTGGGACACTGTGTGTTGGGACACTGTGTTGGGATATTGTTGGAACATTGTGTTGAGACACTGTTGGGACACTGTGAGTTGGGAAACTGTCAGATGGGACACTGCTGGGACACTGTAAGTTAGGATACTGTTAGATGGGACACGTGTGTTAGGAAACTGTGTGTTGGGACACTGTGAGTTGGGACACTGTGTTGGAACTCATTGAGTTAGGACACTGTGAGAAGGGGACACTATGGGTTAGGAAACTGTGTTGGAACATTGTGAGTTGGGAAAATGTGAGGAGGGACACGGTGAGTTGGGACACTGAGATGGGACACTGTGAGGTGGGACACTCTGTGTTGGGACACTGTGTGTTGCTATGCTGTGAGTTGGGACACTGTGAGGTGTGACACTGTGAGTTGGGACACGGTGAGTTGGGACACTGTGTGATGGAACACTGTGTGTTGGGACACTGTGAGATGAGACACTGGGACACTGTGAGTTGGGACACTGTGAGATGGGACACTGTGAGATAGGATACTGTGAGATGGGACACGGTGAGTCGGGACACTGAGTTGGGACACGTGTGTTGGGACAATGCTGGGAACTTGTCAGTTGGGACACTGTTAGATGGGACACTGTACGTTGGGACATTGTGTGTTGGGACAATGTGAGTTGGGACACTGTGTGTTGGAGCACTGAGTTTGTACACTGTGAGGTGGGACACTTTGAGTTGGGACGTTGCGTGTTGGGACACAGTGTATTGGTCAGTGTCATATGGGACACAGTGTGTTGATCACGTCATTTGGGACATTGAGATGGGACACTAGGTTGGGACACTGTGAGTTGGGACACTGTAAGTTTGGAGATGGGTGTTCGAACACTGAGATGGGACACTGTGTGTTGGGACACTGTGGGTTTGGACACTGTGTGTTTGGACACTGAGTTGGGACACTGTGGGTTTGGACCCTGTGAGTTGGGACCCTGTGAGTTGGGACCCTGTCAGTTGGGACAGTGTGAGTTGGGACACTGGGAATTGGGACACTGTGAGTTGGAACATTGTGTTCGGACACTGAGATGGGACATTGTGAGTTGGGACACTGTGAGTTCGGACACGGTGTGTTCGGACACTGTGAGTTGGTACCCTGAGTTAGGACACTGAGTTGTGACATTGTGAGTTTGGACACTGTGAGTTGGGACACTGTGAGATGGGACAGTTTGAGTTTGGACACTGTGAGTTTGGACACTGTGTTTGGACACTGTGAGTTTGGACACTGTGTGTTTGGACACTGTGTTGGGACACTGTGAGTTTGGACACTGTGTGTTGGGACACTGTGAGTTTGGACACTGTGTGTTGGGACACTGTGTGTTTGGACATTGTGAGTTGGGACACTGTGTGTTCCATACGAATGGGTGATGACGGATTTCTTCCATTCCTATGCTCAATAAACTATCTTTGGCTGGACACTTTATATATAAAGCGTCTAGATAAGTAAGAGGAATAAATAGGACCTTCTGAATATTAATGGAGTTACATTATTGATGTGTATAAATGGAGAAGAAAGGGGATATTAATTAATAATAGGCCTACTGAAGTTCATCATCTAATAGCAACAGTTGATGTTCTGGTTAACATAGATTGGAAGTAAATAGGAGATGTAAAATAGATTTTGGATGGCGTTATTATACATTTGGGTTCAGGTCACTTAGGGGCTAACGCCAAACTCACATACCGGCTTTTTAATCCCCTTGAGCGAAACGCTAAGACCTGGAGACGAGCAATCACTCGCTGGGGTAACACATGGGGCCAGATCGTGTCCCCTAAGGAAAAGCAAAACGGACACGATCCGGCCCACTTTCCACTTGTGTGTTGGGACACTGTGTGTTGGGACACCGAGGTGGGACACTATGTGTTGGGACACTGAGTGTTGGGACACTGTGAGATTGGACACTGTGAGATGGGACACTGTGAGATGGGACACTTTTGGGACACTGAGTTGGGACACTTTGAGATAGGAAACTGTGAGTTGGGACACTGTGGGCTGGGACACTGTAAGATGGAACAAGTGTGTTGGGACACTGAGTAGGGACACTGTGAGTTGGGACACTGTTAGATGGTACAAGTGTGTTGGAACACAGTGTGTTGGGACACAGTGTTGGGACACTGTGCGATGGGACACTGTGTTGGGACACTGTGAGATGGGACACTGTTAGATGGGACACGTGTGTTGGGACACTGTGTGTTGGAACACTGTGTGTTGGAACACTGTGAGTTGGGGTACTGTGTGTTGGGATACTGTGTTGGGACACTGTGTGTTGGGACATTGTGTGTTTGGACACTGTGATAGGGGACACTGTGAGATGGGACACTGTGTGTTGGGACACTGAGGTGGGACACTATGTGCCCTTTGTGGGTGGCAAGGTTGTGTGCACACTGTCAGTTGGGACATTGTGAGATGGGACACTGTGAGTTGGAACACTGTTGGGAACCTGTGTGTTAGAACACTGCTGTTGGGACACTGTCATTTGGAACACTGAGATGGGACACTGTGTATTTGGACACTGAGATGGAACACTAATTTGGGACGCTGTGAGTTGGGACACTGTGTGTTGGGACACTGTGAGTTGGGACACTGTGAGTTAGGACACTGTGAGAGTTGGGACACAAGAAACAAGAGAACAATGAGTAAGAGCCCTGGGAGTATGAATGCACAGAGTAAGAATTCTAAGAGGGAAAAGACTACAAGTTGTAGCACTGAGAGCAAGAGGACGGCGAGTAATGTTACTGAGAGTAAGAGTACTCTTCCACCACAGAGACTAAGAGCTCTGAGTGAAAGTCAATTGCGGACAAAAAAAACATGAATATTGCTCCCCGTGACGGGCGCCGCGCGAGGAGGGACTAAACAACGGGAATGCATCAACATCACAGAGGAAATGTAAACATTGTGGTGAGATTACTGAGCTTCAGTGGTTTCACAGCGAATAAGTTCGAGGCTCTGAAGGAAAAAAGTTTTCATTGGTCAGGCGATGGTGTGAAGACGGGTGGAATGAAAGGCTTATAAGCTCCAGCATTTATTATGAACCCAAGTTTTTGGTTACAGTGAAGGAGACAGTGTAGGGGAAATATGTGTGTGTGTGTGTGTGTGTGTGTGTGTGTGTGTGTGTGTGTGTGTGTGTGTGTGTGTGTGTGTGTGTGTGTGTGTGTGTGTGTGTGTGTGTGTGTGAGTGATATAGGGAGAGAATGTGGAGAAAGTGGGAAAGGAGTGACGAGCAATGAAAGGGGAAGGGGAAGCGGTTGATTAGAGGAAAGGGAATTGGAGCGAGGACATGGGTATTGGGGGGGGAGGGAGTGTAGAAGGAGATTCAAGGGTGGAGTGAGGTAGATGGTGGAATGTGGAGAGTGAGAAAGGTGTGTGGAAAAGAGACAAGGGTTAGTTGAGTGGGAGATGGGTTGTGTCGAGGGAGAAGGGTTGAGTGGGAGATGGGTTGTGCCGAGGGAGATGGGTTGAGTGGGAGATGGGTTGTGCCGAGGGAGATGGGTTGAGTGGGAGATGGGTTGTGTCGAGGGAGAAGGGTTGAGTGGGAGATGGGTTGTGCCGTGGGAGATGGGTTGCGTCGAGGGAGATGAGTTGTGTCGAGGGAGATGAGTTGTGTCGAGGGAGATGGGTTGTGTCGAGGGAGATGGGTTGAGTGGGAGATGGGTTGCGTCGAGGGAGATGAGTTGTGTCGAGGGAGATGAGTTGTGTCGAGGGAGATGGGTTGTGTCGAGGGAGATGAGTTGTGTCGAGGGTGATGGGTTGTGTCGAGGGAGATGGGTTGTGTCGAGGGTGATGGGTTGTGTCGAGGGTGATGGGTTGTGTCGAGGGTGATGGGTTGTGTCGAGGGTGATGGGTTGTGTCGAGGGTGATGGGTTGTGTCGAGGGTGATGGGTTGTGTCGAGGGTGATGGGTTGTGTCGAGGGTGATGGGTTGTGTCGAGGGAGATGAGTTGTGTCGAGGGTGATGGGTTGTGTCGAGGGAGATGGGTTGTGTCGAGGGTGATGGGTTGTGTCGAGGGTGATGGGTTGTGTCGAGGGTGATGGGTTGTGTCGAGGGTGATGGGTTGTGTCGAGGGTGATGGGTTGTGTCGAGGGTGATGGGTTGTGTCGAGGGTGATGGGTTGTGTCGAGGGAGATGGGTTGAGTGGGAGATGGGTTGTGTGGGAGATGGGTTGAGTGGGAGATGGGTTGTGTGGGAGAAGGGTTGTGTGGGAGATGGGTTGTGTGGGAGATGCGGTGAATGGGAGATGGATTGAGTAGGAGATGAATTGAGTGGGAGATGGGTTGAGTTGGAGATGGGTTGCGTGGGAGATGGGTTGCGTGGAAGATGGGTTGAGTTGGAGATGGGTTGCGTGGGAGATGGGTTGTGTGGGAGATTGGTTGTGAGGGAGATAGGTTGTGTGGGAGATGGGTTGTGTGGGAGATGGGTTGCGTGGGAGATGGGTTGTGTGGGAGATGGGTTGTGTGGGAGATGGGTTGTGTGGGAGATGGGTTGTGTGGGAGATGGGTTCTGTGGGAGATGGGTTGAGTGGGAGATGGGTTGAGTGGGAGATGGATTGAGTAGGAGATGAATTGAGTGGGAGATGGGTTGAGTTGGAGATGGGTTGCGTGGGAGATGGGTTGCGTGGAAGATGGGTGGAGTTGGAGATGGGTTGCGTGGAAGATGGGTTGAGTGGAAGATGGGTTGAGTGGGAGATGGGTTGCGTTGAAGATGGGTTGAGTTGGAGATGGGTTGAGTGGGAGATGGGTTGAGTGGAAGATGGGTTGCGTGGAAGATGGGTTGAGTTGGAGATGGGTTGAGTGGGAGATGGGTTGCGTGGAAGATGGGTTGAGTGGGAGATGGGTTGAGTGGGAGATGGGTTGAGTGGAAGATGGGTTGCGTGGAAGATGGGTTGAGTTGGAGATGGGTAGAGTGGGAGACAGGATCTGTCCTGGCACAACTAGGTGTCCCATCTAGTTATAATAAAAATGTAATTATGTTCTGTTTTATGAATAAAACACTAAAAGGAGATTTTTTAGATTTATTTCTAATTAATAATAAATTCCGTGTGAGACGATCAAGATTTTATTCAGAAATTACGGGCCAGATAAAAAAAATGGTGGATCTCTCTATTTGGGAATCTTTGGGAAGTTATCTCTCTGACGACTAACAATGCGCAGGTCTCCTCCTGCGAGTGATAACTATAGAACTTGTGCACGTAGCTTTTGCACATCGTAGTGCTTTTACATATATGGGTGCACTGCAATTTTTCCACTAAGGTCAAGTTTGAAAAGCCATCCTCATTCAGAACGCATTTTTAAAATGCAGCTAAACTACAGCCTGTGAAATTCTGTGAAATTGGCAATGTATGTTCTCGTTGCAGCGTCATAGCCTCTGAAACCCCAAACGCAAGCTGATTGTTTTCTAGCTTGTGGCTGTTTCCTGGTTGACTGGCTTCACCGCAGCCTTAGACACGAGACATCTGCGGGTTTTGCAGAAGCAATGGGCATGATTCTCCCATCCATCTTTCTTGCAGAACAAAGGGCAGCTTCGAAAAAGAGAGGCCTGATGTCTTTGGGGGGAGTCACCAGCCAGGAACATGTTGGGAACCTTGAGAGGTGGGCTGGAGGCTCTCTGCGACATCATCGACTGTTGGGTACAGCATTTTTGTGATGTTCTGGGGGTCTTAGTGCCGTAAAGCCTGGTTGATGGGGTTCTGGGAGTTCTTCTACTCCCCAAGCCCGGCCCGAGGCCAGGCTCGACTTGTGAGAGTTTGGTATCTAGGCTTTGTCTCCAAAGAATGTGAAGGGCCTGCGATAGCAGTTTTTTTTACCGTTCTTGATGAATATAGAGTTCCAAGAATTAGGGCCTGGTGCAGAGTACATAGGCATACTGTTTATGGCTTCTTCAAAATCCAGTGAGGATAGGGTGACATCTGATATATGATTTGATGTTGGTATCATACCCATGAAAAATTAATTTGGGTTATCGATCTTTAGTGCGTTTATTGGCTCGCTGAAAATAGAGTCGTACTGCTTCCTCAGTAACTCTCTCATTTCTTTGTTGTCATCGGTGAAAGTTCCATCTCCCTTTCGCAGTGGCCCGATACTGGATGTGGTTTTTTATCTTGATTTTGCATAGGAGAAAAAATATTTCGGATTTCCCTCTATTTTACTAATGGCCTTTTGCTCACTTTGCCTCTCCTGGGTGTTGTATGATTCTTGTAGCTTTAGTTCAATTGTTACTATTTCTCTACCTAACCTTCTTCGCCGTTTTTGAGATAGGGTGCGATGCTCAAGTTCTTCTGCAATTCGTTTTCTTCGCCTATAGAGGGAACGACGTTCTCGTTCCAATCTGCATCTCTTCCTCTTTTTTTCTTAGGGGTATGCGGTTTGAACATATATCTAGTGCTACTGAGCTTATTTTTTCCAGGCACTGGTTCAGGTTTGCATTTTCTAGCTGTTCTTCCCAGCTTACTTCTGTGAAGTCTTGGTTTATTTGCTCCCAGTTTATCTTTTTATTATTGAAGTTGAATTTGCTGAAATTACCTCCACCGGGCTTCGGGACTGGTTTTGAAGGTTTATTCCCCCATGCTTGTCAGAACTTCAATTATGTTGTGATCTGAGTAACAGGTATTTGTAATCATTATGTTCCTGATCAATTCATCATTATTAGTCTACATAACATCTACATAACCCTGGTCAACAATTGTTCAGAACATTGGTGTACATTGGTAGACCCCCAGTGTACACCAGCCTCCCCCCTACCCCAGAAGCCACCAGCCTCCCCCCTACCCCAGCCCCCCTACCCCAGAAGCCACCAGCCTCCCCCCTACCCCAGCCCCCCCTACCACAGAAGACCACCCCAGCCCCCCTACCACAGAAGCCCACCCCAGCCCCCCTACCACAGAAGCCCACCCCAGCCCCCCTACCACAGAAGCCCACCCCAGCCCCCCTACCACAGAAGCCCACCCCAGCCCCCCTACCAGAGATGCCTACCCGCCTCCCTTTGATCCAGGCGGGAAAGACATTGCTGCTTTACGTGATCCATGTCCCAGGTAAGGTGGAAAGGGGAGGGAATTACGAAAGGAAAGCGCCAAGCCATTATGACTGTATAGCCCTTGAAATCGTTCAGGATAATGATTTGGGATGAGACAGGTGGGGGGGGGGGATATATAAAATACTGCCCAACCAATTGAACGGTCGGGGATTGAACCCCGATCTGCATGAAGCGACACCGTCGCTCTACCGTCCTGCTCAAGTGGTTGGAGAGTCCCAAGTTGGGTGGTTGGGTGTGGTGGTGGATGGATGGGCGTTGTGGTGGATGGTTGGGTGTTGTGGTTGGGTGTGGTGGCGAGTGGTTGGGTGTGGTGGCGGGTGGTTGGGTGTGGTGGCGGGTGGTTGGGTGTAGTGGTGGGTGGTTGAGTGTGGTGGTGTGTGGTTGGGTGTGGTGGCGAGTGGTTGGGTGTGGTAGTGGATGGTTGGGTGTGGTGGCGGGTGGTTGGGTGTAGTGGTGGGTGGTTGAGTGTGGTGGTAGGTGGTTGGGTGTAGTAGTGGGTGGTTGGGTGTGGTGGTGGGTGGTTGGGTGTAGTGGTGGATGGTTCGGTGTGGTGGTGGGTGGTTGGGTGTAGTGGTGGATGATTGGCTGTGGTGGTGGGTGGTTGGGTGTGGTGGTGGATGGTTCGGTGTGGTGGTGGGTGGTTGGGTGTAGTGGTGGATGATTGGCTGTGGTGGTGGGTGGTTGGGTGTAGTGGTGGGTGGTTGGGTGTGGTGGTGGATGGTTGGGTGTAGTGGTGGGTGGTTGGGTGTGGTGGTGGGTGGTTGGGTGTGGTGGTGGGTGGTTGGGTGTAGTAGTGGATGGTTCGGTGTGGTGGTGGGTGGTTGGGTGTAGTGGTGGGTGGTTGGGTGTGGTGGTGGATGGTTGGGTGTAGTGGTGGGTGGTTGGGTGTGGTGGGGGGTGGTTGGGTGTAGTAGTGGATGGTTCGGTGTGGTGGCGGGTGGTTGGGTGTAGTGGTGGGTGGTTGGGTGTAGTGGTGGGTGGTTGGGTGTAGTGGTGGATGGTTGGGTGTGGTGGTGGGTGGTTGGATGTAGTGGTGGATGGTTGGTGTGGTGGTGGGAGGTTCGGTGTGGTGGCGGGTGGTTGGGTGTAGTGGTGGGTGGTTGGGTGTGGTGGCGAGTGGTTGGGTGTGGTGGCGAGTGGTTGGGTGTGGTAGTGGATGGTTGGGTGTAGTGGTGGATGGTTGGGTGTAGTGGTGGGTGGTTGGGTGTAGTGGTGGGTGGTTGGGTGTAGTGGTGGATGGTTGGGTGTGGTGGTGGGTGGTTGGATGTAGTGGTGGGTGGTTGGATGTAGTGGTGGATGGTTGGTGTGGTGGTGGGAGGTTCGGTGTGGTGGCGGGTGGTTGGGTGTAGTGGTGGGTGGTTGGGTGTGGTGGCGAGTGGTTGGGTGTGGTGGCGAGTGGTTGGGTGTGGTAGTGGATGGTTCGGTGTGGTGGCGGGTGGTTGGGTGTAGTGGTGGATGGTTGGGTGTAGTGGTGGATGGTTGGTGTGGTGGTGGGTGGTTCGGTGTGGTGGCGGGTGGTTGGGTGTAGTGGTGGGTGGTTGGGAGTAGTGGTGGGTGGTTGGATGTAGTGGTGGATGGTTGGTGTGGTGGTGGGAGGTTCGGTGTGGTGGCGGGTGGTTGGGTGTAGTGGTGGGTGGTTGGGTGTAGTGGTGGGTGATTGGGTGTTGTGGTGGATGGTTGGTGTGGTGGTGGGAGGTTCGGTGTGGTGGCGGGTGGTTGGGTGTAGTGGTGGATGGTTGGGTGTAGTTGCGGGGGGTTGGGTCCAGGAGTGGATGGTTGGGTGTGGTGGTGAGTAGTTGGGTGTAGTGGAGGGTGATTGGGTGTGGTGTTGGGTTGTTGGGTGTAGTGGTGGGTGATTGGGTGTTGTGGTGGGTGATTGGGTATGGTGGTGGGTGATTGGGTATGGTGGTGGGTGGTTGGGTATGGTGGTGGGTGGTTGGGTGTGGTGTTGGGTGGTTGGGTTTGGTGGTTGATAGGTGGGTGTGGTGGTGGGTGGTTGGGTATGGTGATGGGTGGTTGGGTTTGGTGGTTGATAGTTGGGTATAGTGGTTGGGTGGTTGGGTGTTGGGTGTGGTTGGGTGTGGTGGTGGGTGGTTGGGTGTAGTGGCGGGTGGTTGGGTATGGTGGTGGGTGGTTGGGTTTGGTGGTTGATAGTTGGGTATAGTGGTAGGGTGGTTGGGTGTTGGGTGTGGTTGGGTGTGGTGGTGGGTTGTTGGGTGAAGAGGTGGGTGATTGGTGTGATGTAGGGTGGTTGGGTGTAGTGGCGGATGGATGGGTGTTGTGGTGGGTGGTTGGGTGTAGTGGTGGGTGGTTGGGTGTTGTGGTGGGTGGTTGGGTGTTGTGGTGGGTGGTTGGGTGTTGTGGTGGGTGGTTGGGTGTGGTGGTGGGTGGTTGGGTGTGGTGGTGGGTGGTTTGGTTTGGTGGTGGGTGGTTGGGTGTAGTGGTGGGTGGTTGGGTGTAGTGGTGGGTGGTTGGGTGTTGTGGTGGGTGGTTGGGTGTGGTGGTGGGTGGTTGGTTGTAGTGGTGGATGGTTGGGTGTGGTGGTGGGTGGTTGGGTGTTGTGGTGGGTGGTTGGGTATGGTGGTGTGTGGTTAGGTGTGGTGGCGGGTGGTTGGGTGTGGTGGTGTGTGGTTGGGTTTGGTGGTGGGTGGTTGGGTGTAGTGGTGGGTGGTTGGGTGTTGTGGTGGGTGGTTGGGTTTGGTGGTGGGTGGTTGGGTGTAGTGGCGGATGGTTGGGTTTGGTGGTGGGTGGTTGGGTGTAGTGGTGGGTGGTTGGGTGTAGTGGTGTGTGGTTGGGTTTGGTGGTGGGTGGTTGGGTGTAGTGGTGTGTGGTTGGGTGTGGTGTTGGGTGGTTGGGTTTGGTGGTGGGTGGTTGGGTGTAGTGGCGGATGGTTGGGTTTGGTGGTGGGTGGTTGGGTGTAGTGGTGGGTGGTTGGGTGTAGTGGTGGGTGATTGGGTGTGGTGTTGGGTGGTTGGGTGTAGTGGTGTGTGGTTGGGTTTGGTGGTGGGTGGTTGGGTGTGGTGGCGGGTGATTGGGTGTGGTGTTGGGTGGTTGGGTGTGGTGGTGGGTGGTTGGGTGTAGTGGTGGGTGGTTGATAGTTGGGTGTAGTGGCGGGTGGTTGGGTGTGGTGGTGGGTGGTTGGGTGTAGTGGCGGGTGGTTGATAGTTGGGTGTAGTGGCGGGTGGTTGGGTTTGGTGGTGGGTGGTTGGGTGTGGTGGTGGGTGGTTGGGTGTAGTGGCTGGTGGTGGATAGTTGGGTGTAGTGGCTGGTGGTGGATAGTTGGGTGTAGTGGTGTGTGGTTGGGTTTGGTGGTGGGTGGTTGGGTGTAGTTGTAGGTGATTGGGTGTGCTGTTGGGTGGTTGGGTGTGGTGGTGGATAGTTGGGTGTAGTGGCGGGTGGTTGGGTGTAGTGGCGGGTGGTTGGGTTTGGTGGTTGATAGTTGGGTGTGGTGGCGGGTGGTTGGGTGTAGTGGTGGGTGGTTGGGTATAGTGGTTGGGTGGTTGGGTGTGGTGGTGTGTGGTTGGGTGTGGTGGCGGGTGGTTGGGTGTGGTTGGCGGGTGGTTGGGTGTGGTGGTGTGTGGTTGGGTGTGGTTAGCGGGTGGTTGGGTGTGGTGGTGGGTGGTTGGGTGTGGTGGTGGGTGGTTGGGTGTGGTGGTGGGTGGTTGGGTGTAGTGGTGGGTAGTTGGGTCTGGTGTATAATCTCGAGTATGCATTTAACCCGAGAGACTAAGGACCCTAACATATCAGAACGAGGCAGTAACAATGTGAGTCTTTTCGCTGTTTAACAGATAACGTCATCTTCCTGAGAAAAGAAGTGGCGCACTATTTGTGGTGTACTCAAGGCAAGACCTGGCCATTGTGGTCAAGGTGGGGCCTGGCCAGTGTGGTCAAGGTGGGGCCTGGCCAGTGTGGTCAAGGTGGGGCCTGGCCAGTGTGGTCAAGGTGGGGCCTGGCCAGTGTGGTCAAGGTGGGGCCTGGCCAGTGTGGTCAAGGTGGGGCCTGGCCAGTGTGGTCAAGGTGGGGCCTGGCCAGTGTGGTCAAGGTGGGGCCTGGCCAGTGTGGTCAAGGTGGGGCCTGGCCAGTGTGGTCAAGGTGGGGCCTGGCCAGTGTGGTCAAGGTGGGGCCTGGCCAGTGTGGTCAAGGTGGGACCTGGCCAGTGTGGTCAAGGTGGGGCCTGGCCAGTGTGGTCAAGGTGGGGCCTGGCCAGTGTGGTCAAGGTGGGGCCTGGCCAGTGTGGTCAAGGTGGGACCTGGCCAGTGTGATCAAGGTGGGACCTGGCCAGTGTGGTCAAGGTCGGCCCCTGGCCAGTGTGGTCAAGGTGGGGCCTGGCCAGTGTGGTCAAGGTGGGACCTGGCCAGTGTGGTCAAGGTGGGACCTGGCCAGTGTGGTCAAGGTGGGACCTGGCCAGTGTGATCAAGGTGGGACCTGGCCAGTGTGGTCAAGGTCGGCCCCTGGCCAGTGTGGTCAAGGTTGGACCTAGCCAGTTTGGTCAAGGTGGGACCTGGCTAGTGTGGTCAAGTTGAGACCTTGCCAGTGTGGTCAAGGTGGAACCTGACCAGTGTGGTCAAGGTGGGACCTGGCCAGTGTGGTCAAGGTTGGACCTGGCCAGTGTGGTCAAGGTGGGACCTGGCCAGTGTGGTCAAGGTGGGACCTGGCCAGGGTGGTCAAGGTGGGACCTGGCCAGTGTGATCAAGGTGGGACCTGGCCAGTGTGGTCAAGGTGGGACCTGGCCAGTGTGATCAAGGTGGAACCTGGCCAGTGTGGTCAAGGTGGGACCTGGCCAGTGTGATCAAGGTGGGACCTGGCCAGTGTGGTCAAGGTGGGACCTGGCCAGTGTGGTCAAGGTGGGACCTGGCCAGTGTGGTCAAGGTGGGACCTGGCCAGTGTGGTCAAGGTGGGACCTGGCTAGTGTGGTCAAGTTGAGACCTTGCCAGTGTGGTCAAGGTGGAACCTGACCAGTGTTGTCAAGGTGGGACCTGGCCAGTGTGGTCAAGGTGGGGCCTGGCCAGTGTGGTCAAGGTGAGACCTTGCCAGTGTGGTCAAGGTGAGACCTTGCCAGTGTGGTCAAGGTGGAACCTGACCAGTGTGGTCAAGGCAGAACCTGGCCAGTGTGGTCAAGTTGAGACCTGTCCAGTGTGGTCATGGTATTACCTGGCCAGGGTGGTCAAGGTGGGACCTGGCCAGTGTTGTCAAGGCAGGACCTGGCCAGTGTGGTCAAGGCAGGACCTGGCCAGTGTGGTCAAGGTATTACCTGGCCAGGGTGGTCAAGGTGGGACCTAGCCAGTGTTGTCAAGGCAGGACCTGGCCAGTGTGGTCAAGGTGGGACCTGGCCAGTGTGGTCAAGGTGGGACCTGGCCAGTGTGGTCAAGGTGGGACCTGGCCAGTGTGGTCAAGGTGGGACCTGGCCAGTGTGGTCAAGGTGGGACCTGGCCAGTTTAGTCAAGTTGAGACCTGTCCAGTGTGGTCAAGGTATTACCTGGCCAGGGTGGTCAAGGTGGGACCTGGCCAGTGTTGTCAAGGCAGGACCTGGCCAGTGTGGTCAAGGCAGGACCTGGCCAGTGTGGTCACGGTATTACCTGGCCAGTGTTGTCAAGGTGGGACCTAGCCAGTGTTGTCAAGGCAGGACCTGGCCAGGGTGGTCAAGGTGGGACCTGGCCAGTGTGGTCAAGGTGGGACCTGGCCAGTGTGGCGGGGCAAGCATTAACCCCCAGCTTACCTTCCTTCTCTCTGTGCCGGGCCGAGACCTGTAGGGAAGCTTCTTATTTGTTACAGTATTTGTGGGAAAATCTGACTCCAATAATTTGTAATTAAAATGAAATAATTCGATAGCTGTGAAGGATCACCACTTTGAGAAAAAGTGGAAAACAAAATGAGACAATGGATTAAACTAATCCCAAGAACTAGTGTCCTATGGATCTTAGTGACACTGTCTTTCTTATGTAAAGGGAGTTAAATTAACCTGCACAAAATTAGGGGGTTCAAGTACTAGAATACAATTAAGTTCTAGCACCTATAATCCGACGCTGGTTCATTCGTCAGAAAGAAATGTATATGCATAAATTTATATCAAAGATCATATATAAATCAAATTAAAATTGTTAGTCATTAAGAAGATTTCCTTAATGGCAAGTAAATGGTAATTTAAGAGGAAATCATTCATGTAACAAAATATTTGTGTATCTAATACAACACTATTAGAAAGCAAGTCAGCTTAGCTGTAAATTCTAGAAAGGCGTAATTTGTTGTCACGATCCACCGACGACGTGTTGCCTCAAGCAAATTGTTGCACGTGCAGGTAGAGAAGCCTAATACCTCTGTTGTCGTGGACCCAGAGCTGGAAGGCAATTACATTGTAGAATTCCACTAATTGGTTACTACAAGTACATCCTGAATTATGAAATATCTTCCTACAGAATATAATTATTACTGGAGAAATCTTGAGTAAATAACTATGCAATTTATATTCCAATAAAGTGCGGAATAAATTTGGAGATTGAACGTACTGGATTTTGTTGTTAATCACACAGCCTAACGACAACTAGTCTAAATATAAACATGTGCACAATATTATAGTTTAGGAAATTATTAGGTGCCAGCCGAGTGTCCACTGATGTAGGAACGATTCCAGATCCCTCGTCCTCAGCTGCCGTGATGAGACGTTACTTGTGGGTTGGAGTAATTATTAGTTCCTGGGACACTGCCGTGATGTGCCAAGTGACATGGCACCGCTCTGCTGGTCGGGGGAGCGAAATACAAACTGTTAGCGAGATCGAAACGTAGATCTCTGCTGCTCGTTGCTAATGGCGTCCGAGTCGCGTGGTGGTGGGCGACGTTCTTGCCTCTTCTTCCTCTTCCCGTTTGCGCATGCGCGGCTCTAGATAGACATCTCGGTGCGTAAATGGATTTATATATATCGGAATTAATTAAGGAAAGAAGAGATGGTGACTGTCATGTTCACAGAAAATGGTACCATCCGTTTTCTATGTGCGGCGGCTGAGACGCCAGAGAGAGAGGAGGTAAACAGAGCGTACAGGACGCCCGCCAAGCTTGGTAGCTACTAGTCATGTAATCATATTAAGTATTAAAGTCAGTAACCAAGTCATGACTTTACATCAACCCTACAACCAAGACTTCCTCAGTAACACACAAACACCACATTGGCGACGAGGATGAATTGTGAACGCAGGTATTTGTTCAGTTTCAAACACAAGAGAGAAGCATGCTGCCTGGAGGAGGAAGAGAAGCTGTGAGCGCCATACCCGATGCTGTATGCTAACCGATGCTGTGTGCTAACCAATGCTGTGTGCTAAACGATGCTGTGTGCTAACCGATGCTGTGTGCTACCCAAGCTGTGTGCTACCCAAGCTGTGCTGAAGAAACTGTACTGAAGAATCTGCCGACGTTGTGTACGAAACGACGCTTTGATGTGTACAAAACCTGATGTTTTTGTTACGAAACGACGCTTCGTGCTACAAAATTCATCACACTGAACTGACTGCTGAACCAACTGCTGTACCAACTGCTGCTGTACCAACTGCTGTGCCAACTGCTGTGCTGCTGCTGTGAGTAGGAACAACACATGTACACAAGGGCTAGGTAAGAAGTCAGTTGCTGCTATATTGTGCACTGTTGTGAACTTTTGCATTAAAATGCTTGTGTGCTTTGCAAAATTAAAGTAATTACAGTGAATTCTTGACTAACATATACAGTGCAGTAAGTGTTTAATATTCTGAGGAACATTTAAGTGATAAGTTACATTTATTCAGTAAAAATGGCAAATATACCTCAGTTTCCTGCATTTGATCCTGACTGTGACCAGACAAACCTGTCACAGAGGTGGGTCAAATGGCTTAAAAAGTTTGAAAATTTGTTGATAGTTTCTGACATCAAAAGTGCTGAAAGAAAGCGTGCCTTTCTACTTCATTATGCAGGTGATAGAGTTTGTGACATCTTTGACACACTGAAAGACACTGGTGGTGCCAAAGATTATGACACTGCCAAAGCCAAACTAACAGAGCATTTCAAACCAAGGCAAAATACTGCAATGGAAATTATGCATTTCAGGAGAGCAAAACAACTCTCTAATGAAACTGTGGATCAATACCACACACGTCTGCAGGGTTTAGCAGCCCATTGTGAGTTTGCTGATGTTGACAAAGAAATCAAACAGCAAATAATTGAAACATGCACATCTACACGTCTCCGTCGAAGAGCTCTAGAACTTGTTGATGATGATAGTTCTCTTACCAAGATACTGGATATGGCTCGTCGAATAGAAGATGCTGCACGTGATGCTCGTGTCATGGAGTGCAGTGCCAATAACGGTTCTGCCACTGTTACTAACAGTGATGAGGTACGTAAGGTTCAGGGAGGACACCGTGATCAAAGAAGATATCATGGCAAACCTAACAGTAAATTTAGCCGAGAACCACGTCACAACTGGGGTCAAGGAACAAGGCTCAAGCAGTCACAACGACCCACATCAGAGGGTGTCAACAATAAATGTTACAATTGTGGAGGAGACTACCCACACCAAGATAATGTTTGTCCTGCTCAAGGTAAGAAGTGCTATGAGTGTGGAAAACTAGGTCATTTTGGTGCTATGTGTCGTTCAGCACTAAAGAAACCACAGTCAATGAATAAAAGCACTGTACGAGGATCAGGTCATAGGGGTCGAGGTGGTAAACACAATATTGCACCTCAAATCAAGAATGTTAACAATGTACAAGACAACATTTCATTACAACCAGTCTCAGATGACAGTGAATGTGATTATACTTATGGAGTACAAGCAATCACAGAATGGAATGATCTTCCAAACAACCCAGAGACATGTGTATACATTGCTGGTATTTGTCTCAAGGTTCTCATTGACACTGGATCAAACATTGACACCATTGCTGAGTGCCACTATGAGAAATTTAAAAAACAGTTCCCAAAGCTTGAGAACTATAATGGCAAAGCCACTGCCTATGCTTCAAAGGTAGCCTTGCCAGTGATTGGAACTTTCACTGCAGAGATTAAGTCAAAGAATGCAATGCTCATTACTACATTCCATGTTGTTAGGAATGCAAAGGAGTCTTTACTCAGTTACAAGACTTCAACCAAATTGGGGCTACTTCAGCTTTCTAATGCTGTAGCAGTGGAATCTGCAAACAATGTTGATGGTATTGTTGCTGAATTTTCTGATCGATTTAAATCCATAGGTTGTTATACTGATAGCAAAGTACATCTGCATATCAACCCAGATGTAATTCCAGTTGCCCAACCACATCGCCGACAACCATTCCATACTCGCAAGAAAGTCGATGCCGAACTGGATAGGCTGATGGAACTAGATATCATTGAACCAGTAACAGGCCCAACACCATGGGTAAGCCCAATTGTCACTCCACCAAAGCCGAAGAATCCAGATGAGATACGCATTTGTGTGGACATGCGTGTTCCCAACAAGGCAATAATGCGTGAACGCCATCCTACACCGACTGTAGATGATATGATCTACCGCTTGAATGGTGCAACTGTATTCAGCAAGTTAGATTTAAACAAGGGCTATCATCAGCTTGAACTTGATGAGGAGAGTCGATTCATCACAACGTTTACGACACATCGAGGTCTGTATAGGTACAAGCGCCTGAGTTTTGGTATTAACAGTGCTGCCGAGGTATTCCAGCACATCATCAGCCAGGTATTGCAAGACATACCTAATGCTGACAACATGTCTGATGACATCATTGTTTATGGCCGTACCCAAGCTGAACACGACAAAGCTCTTCGTGCAACATTGCAACGCTTACGAGAAAAGAATTTGACGTTAAGCCGAGCAAAGTGTGAGTTCAATCAACATAAAATTGAATTCTTTGGACATGTACTTAGTGACAAAGGTCTGTCTCCAGATCCTAAGAAAGTTGCAGATATCAAGAACGCTGCACCTCCTTCAACGTCCACTGAAGTACATAGTTTTCTGGGAATGGCAAACTACTGTTCTCGCTTCATTCCAGATTTTGCTACCATTACGAAGCCTCTACGTGAGCTCCTGAAGAAAAACGCATCATGGTACTGGAGCGATATCGAGCAAAATGCATTTGATGCTGTGAAAGATGCACTAGTAGAGAATGCGACTGCTGCATACTTTGATCCATCAATGGACACTGAATTAACGGTGGATGCTAGTCCTGTTGGATTAGGTGCTGTTTTAGCCCAACACAAACCTGGTCAACCAGATTCCAGAGTAGTAATTGCCTACGCCAGCCGTTCTCTCACAGATGTTGAGCAACGATACAGTCAGACAGAGAAGGAAGCTCTTGCTCTTGTATGGGGCTGTGAACACTTCAATGTGTATCTGCTTGGTGCGCCCTTCACCACGATGGTCACTGACCACAAACCGTTGGAGACCATCTTCAATAATCCAAAGTCCAAACCACCAGCTCGCATTGAGAGATGGGCTCTTCGTCTGCAACCATACAACTTTACGGTGAAATACAAGCCGGGTGCAGGCAATCCCGCTGATTACATCAGTCGACATCCTGCCAACAGTTTCACCATCACCAAGCATCAGCAAGTTGCCGAGGAATATGTACACTCTGTAACCTGTGATGCAGTCCCTAAGGCTCTTACTCTTGATGAAATCCGTACTGCAACCCTAGAGGACCCAACTCTGCAAGCAACAGTGGATGCATTGACTAAGAAAAAGTTTCCACGCATCCCACCCTCAGGAGTTGACCAAGATGCATTCAAAGCACTTGAACGCATCCAGACAGAATTAAGTGTTACGCAACAACGCGACACTGTGCTGCGAGGTACTCGTATCGTTATTCCAGCTGTTCTCCAGCAACGTGCTCTGAAGCTTGCACATCAAGGACACCAAGGTCTTGTTAGGACCAAACAGCTGCTACGAGAAAAGGTGTGGTTTCCTGGTATTGATCGACAAGCAAAGGATATGCATGATGCCTGTGTCCCTTGCCAAGCTGCAGTGGATACTTCAAGACCAACACCCCTACAACCTTCACCACTACCTGCTGCACCATGGACGGAAGTATCGATGGACTTCTGCGGACCGCTACCAACTGGAGAGTACTTGATGGTAGTCATTGATGATCACTCACGTTATCCAGAAGTAGAAATCATCACTTCCACATCTGCAAAGGCTGTCATCCCGAAACTCGACAAGATCTTTTCAAACTTTGGCATTCCTGAAGTTGTCAAGACGGACAATGGACCGCCATTCAATGGACAAGACTTCGTCAACTTTGCTGAGCATATTGGATTCAAACACCGCCGTGTGATGCCACTACATCCTCAAGCAAATGGAGAAGTTGAGAGATTCATGCAACCTCTCATGAAAGCGGTACGCTGTGCTCATCCGAAGGACGATCCTGGAAACAAGCTATGTATGCTTTTCTCAGGAACTACCGTGCAACACCGCATGGAACACTGGGCAAGTCACCTGGTGAACTTTTATTTGGATGTCCTATGAGAATCGCACTACCCGTCATGCCAGCCGAGGTAACGGATAAACGTCTCGCTCAGAAGGATGCACTAGCCAAGGGCAAAATGAAAATTGCTCATGATCAACGTGCAAAGGAACAGTTCATAAAGGTTGGAGATACTGTTCTCGTTAAAAAGAAAAAAGAGGGAAAGTTAGATATGCCGTATGATACAAAACCATATAAAGTGATTAGTGTAAAAGGAACTATGGTAACAGCTAGTAATAGAGATCATAGTATAACACGTAATATGGCTTATTTCAAAGTGATTCCAACTAGTGTAGAAAATGATGAAGTGCAAAGTCGTGCAAAAGAAAAAGAAAAAAATAGTTATAACCCGACAAACAATTCATCAAGGGATGTTATTGCATTTAAGGACTCTCGTCCTAAACGTCATGTTAAACGCCCTACACGATTTGATGATTAATTGTGTTCCTATGTAATGCAAAGTATTTACCTATTATGCTAAACTAAATTTAATATTGTTTGAATAATGCAGATCTCTCATTCAATATTTTGTAACTTTGTATTACAGTTTCTTTCATGTTTGTTTAACATTGCATATGTATTTTTAACATTGAAATCCTTTGTGGAAAAGATTAAGTTGTTTAAATTCTTTGTGTGCTTAATTAATGTTAAATGTATGCAGTATCTCTTGATATGGTAATAACTTACTTTGTGTCAATAACTTTGCTTTGTGCTACAAGCATGGTAGACATCCTGTATTCATTCTTTTTAAAGAAAAGGAGGGATGTCATGTTCACAGAAAATGGTACCATCCGTTTTCTATGTGCGGCGGCTGAGACGCCAGAGAGAGAGGAGGTAAACAGAGCGTACAGGACGCCCGCCAAGCTTGGTAGCTACTAGTCATGTAATCATATTAAGTATTAAAGTCAGTAACCAAGTCATGACTTTACATCAACCCTACAACCAAGACTTCCTCAGTAACACACAAACACCACAGTGACGAGTATTGATGTCACATTTAATTTTTCCGTGTTAAAATATAACTTCGCGTAACATAAATTGGGTTTATTAAATTCACGCAGCTAATCGAGGAAATTAAAGTGAAATCATTTACATTAAATAATTTCCTCTAGAATGTTTAATATCAGCTAAATAGAGGAGTTCCAGGAAGCAGTAGTATGCTACGAAATTAAACTTATTAGTAAGTAAATATTTTTAGTAAAAGAAATGATAAACTAGACTCTGTTATAAATCCAACTAAATGGGGAAAGAATTCATGTTTCTGCCTGTTGTTCCTCGCGTCGTCACTCTGACTAGGAAGAATCTGGCAATATGTTTAATATGAATCATAATGATGATTAAATGTACAAGTTAGTGATTTTAGTAACTACTTGTTACTACCCTACCTTTGTTAATACAAAGGTTGTATAAAATACAAAAGATGTATGAAACTGTTGGTAATTTCCAACCGTATTGACATCTTCATATTATGCAAACTTTTCCTATTAAGTAGTTGGTGGCTTCCTTAGTTGGTTGTCGCAGGTACACACGGGTTTGGTGATGATAGTGGCGACCGGGCAACGGATGCACAGTAACCAGAGCATGATGGGCAAGTAACCAGAGCGTTATGGGGCTGTTACGGACCCGGATCCAGCGTCCGAGCACGGAGCAGTGACGACCGCGCCATCTGTGGGTCAGCTCCCGAAACCCCCTCCAAACGGACGACGACACCTGGTGAGGACGATGTGTACTGGCCTCGAGGGCCAGTTTCCAGTCCGGTTAAGCGCTCAACACAGCCGCTGCTGACCTCTGGTGAGGTGGTGCTCAGACACCAGCGCCATCTATGGAGTGGATAGGTGGGCGTTTGTGTCTGAGCCTGTAAGTGAGGTGCCTTAGTGTGTCCCAGTTATTGATGACGTGTCTGCTTACAGAGTCGACCTGGGACTGCTGTGATGGAAGTTGAGGGAGTCTACCCAAGGCAGCCGTCTCCATACCTTGTGCCTTACTGTAGCAGCTGTGAGTCGCCTCCCGGAAGAACACTGTGGTGTTACCCTGCCAGTGGAGTGGTAGTAGAAGGATTACCCGGGACCGACTGCTGGAGACGATTATCCACTGGGGTACTGAGGACAGGAGAGTGATTTGTGGTATCACACGAGGCTCCTGTCTAGGGCGTTACCCTTATATCGCCCGTGGAGTGGCCTGACCAGCGTGGCTGATCCAGAACCTGCCAGCAGACCTGCTGGACGTGTGGTTGACGGCCTCCACGGCGGTGCCCCCAGTGGACCTGTGTTTTGGCTGACCTGTGGTCAGGGTAGACTCAGCTTGGTCGAAGGATTCGTCAAGAGACCACGAGGATCAAGAGCACCGAGGACTCAGCACCGAGAGTCTGGATCCAGAGTCTTCAGCAGAAGACGATTGTGCATTTCCCCTGTACAGTGTTAATACCCCTCCCCTTGTGCACTCTTTTATATATATTATTTATTTGGTGATGGTGACAATTATAGTCTTAAGTTCTTAACTTTCTTTCCCTTCCCCTTTTTAAGTTTCTTGCATCACGGATCACATCCCTTGAAAGCCACTACTGGCTTGGGGTCGGATACAACTTCCTCTAACAACATCAGAGTGAGAACCCTGTTGCGTCCCGAGAGGGCCGTAACATAATTGGCATCCCCAGCGGGATCCGTCCCCTTGTTAAGTATGTTTGACAGGGGTGGTGAAGTGGCGTAATCCCTGTATATAATTCCCCCTGTGTGACGATTGTGACGTTATACGTCCTGTGCGGTGCTCAGAGTGACTAAGTGCGATATTGTGCAGTGCGGTGCTCGCTGTGATTAAGCGATTAAGTGCAATATTGAGTAGTGCGGTGCTCAGTGATTCAGTGCAATATTGTGGAGCGAAGGGTTCGCTGTGATTAAGTGCGATATTGCGTAGTGTGGTGCCCGAAGTAATTACGTGCAATATTGGCAAGTGCAGTGTTTGGTGCGATAAAGTGCAATATTGACGTAGAACAGTGCTCGGTGCGTTAAGTGCTAACGTGTAAGCGGTGTGTTAAGTGCTAGTTAAGTGTTCCATCTGTGACAATGGCAGAAAAAGCTACCATCGATGATCTGGACGATGTGCAGGCTTTTCTGAACAGAGAGGACTGTCTTGCCAGATTAAAGTATCTGAGCAAACCGGAACTTGTACTAGTGAGCGCCTACCTGGAGATCAAGATCTGTGCCAGTGATTCCCGTGTGGAGATCTTGTCCAAGGTTCACCGGCACTTGAAGGCAGAAGAGAAACAGGAAGGCGAGGCTCCTAGTACAAAGGAAGGTGAGGAAATAGCTTCCACGGAAAAGGAAGATAAGGGCAGCGACGTTGACAGTGATGCAGGTGAGCTTAATATCAGCTTCCTAACAGTCAAAATGCGTGCCCTAGAGATCAATCGTGAGATAGAATGGAAGAAATTAGAAATTGAACGAGAATTAAAAGAAAAGGAATTGGCGATGAGGCGTTTAGAATTAGAAGAAAGGAAAGCAGAAAGAGAAAGAGAAGAGAAACGAGAAAGAGAAGAACGAGAAAGAGAAGAGAAACGAGAAAGAGAAAGAGAAGAGAGAGAAGAGAAACGAGAAAGAGAAAGAGAAGAAAGAGAAAGAGAAGAGAAACGAGAGAGAAAAGAACGAGAAAGAGAAAGAGAAGAACGAGACAGGCAAGAACGACGAGACAGAGAGGAAAGAGAGAGACAACATGAACTAGAAGTATTGCGATTAGGCGGTGGTCGGAGGCCAACAACGGACACCAGCGGTTTCGATCCGGTAAGAAACATCAAAATGGTCCCCAAATTCAATGAGAGGGAAGTTTCGAAGTTTTTTGCAGCCTTCGAGAAAGTCGCTGCCTCTTTGGAGTGGACAAGGGAGAATTGGGCCATCATGATACATGATGGGCAAGTAACTAGAGCGTGATGGGCAAGTAACCAGAGCGTTATGGGGCAAGTAACCAGAGCATGATGGGCAAGTAACCAGAGCGTTATGGGGCAAGTAACCAGAGCATGATGGGCAAGTAACCAGAGCGTGATGGGCAAGTAACCAGAGCGTGATGGGCAAGTAACCAGAGCGTTATGGGGCAAGTAACCAGAGCATGATGGGCAAGTAACTAGAGCGTGATGGCCAAGTAACCAGAGCGTTATGGGGCAAGTAACCAGAGCATGATGGGCAAGTAACTAGAGCGTAATGGGCAAGTAACCAGAGCGTTATGGGGCAAGTAACCAGAGCATGATGGGCAAGTAACCAGAGCGTGATGGGCAAGTAACCAGAGCGTGATGGGCAAGTAACCAGAGCGTGATGGGTAAGTAACCAGAGCGTTATGGGGCAAGTAACCAGAGCATGATGGGCAAGTAACTAGAGCGTGATGGGCAAGTAACCAGAGCGTTATGAGGCAAGTAACCAGAGCATGATGGGCAAGTAACCAGAGCGTGATGGGCAAGTAACCAGAGCGTGATGGGCAAGTAACCAGAGCATGATGGGCAAGTAACCAGAGCGTGATGGGCAAATAACCAGAGCGTGATGGGCAAGTAACCAGAGCGTGATGGGCAAGTAACCAGAGCATGATGGGCAAGAAACCAGAGCGTGATGGGCAAATAACCGGAGCGTGATGGGCAAGTAACCAGAGCGTGATGGGCAAGTAACCAGAGCGTGATGGGCAAGTAACCAGAGCATGATGGGCAAGTAACCAGAGCATGATGGGCAAGTAACCAGAGCATGATGGGCAAGTAACCAGAGCATGATGGGCAAGAACCAGAGCATGATGGGCAAGTACAGCTGGCGGTTATGGAGATGAGGCTTTTTCAATTGCTGTTCCTATTATATGAAGCTTTAACTGTTAGGAGGCAACATGAGATCATCTAAGATGCATTTTGAAGCAATGTTAAGGCAATTGTTTCCAATGTTAGACAACCCATTTTCACCCACCTATTGATCTCTTGGGAACTGTGATCGGGGTGAAGGTTCACAATAGTATTCCCAGCGCATCCCATTCACTTAATCTCGGGGAGATTAAGGCAGCAACAATTGTGTCTTTCATGCACTGGAGTGATCTTCTCTGCTATTTTGCTGGCAGAAATCGACGAGGATGAGAGTGCTTGAAGTGGCACCGGGGTGACTTTACATGTGTCTATCACACAGTCTCAACTGTAGAGTTGCTTGGTTCGATTGACATTCCTTTAAGTAAACACTGGATGCCTCTCAGAACTCTGACTTCATGAGCAAGTTACGTTGGATCTGATGTGCTCTGTCGTAGGTGGATAGCTTCTTAAGATGTCCGTCAGTCTAGCCAAGGTTAGGAACTTTGTGAGAAGGATGGGGACTTGACGGGCATCCGGCGTTCATATAGAGGCCTATGTGCTGCTCTGAGAGCCTGTACTTTCCCCTTTGGGTAAAAACTGTCTAACATTACTCTTTCAATTTTATTACCAGACGTGGGTTTAAAATTTCGTTTGCAAATTTACTGTCTTGCTCTATCTAACCTCGGTATATACTATATATAATAGAATCTGGTCAAAAATCTTCTCAAACAGACCTTGAAATCCACTCGAAATATTCTTGAAATACTCTTCCTTAAAATGCACTTGATATTTTCTTCGTTTAAATATGTTTCAAAATGAATATCCACAAATTGCTCTTAAGATGTCTTCCTAAAAATGCACTCAAAACACCCACCCAAAAAATGTTCTTTAGATGTCCATCTTCAAAATGATCTCAAGTTTTTCCATAGCAAAGTGCACTGGGGAGTGTCTTCAGTCTCTGCCAGCTTTTGCACGAGAATGTCCGGACTGACTGTTTTACTTCTAAACTTCTCGTAGTAGGGTAAAAGTTCGTGTATAATGGCAGAGATCAGCGGCTGAATATAAATATATATACATGCATCGAGTCTTTAAAAACAAGAAGAAAGTGTTACAAACTAAAGTTTGTCTATTGTGAATGAAATTTGGGAAGGGGGGGGGGGTTTAGATTTTATTTAAGAGAGGACGTGTCTTTTGAATTTATCACACACGTGTGTGTGAGTGTTTTAGTAGAATCAGTATTTTGAATAACAAATTGTTTTTTAAGAAGCTGGAAAATCCTGTAGTTCATCTGTACATTAGAGTAGTTTAAGGGTCATTCATCTGCTTAAAATATTGTAGAGTTCCATGTAATTCTTATGGAAGTAGTGTTTGTTCCAGTGCTATTTTAGGACGCTTGAGTAATTTCCTATTTTGTCTGTGGGTATGAGGTCCCTGGTCATGAGGTCTTTCGCCATGAGGTCCCTGGCTATGAGACCTTGATCCTGAGTTTCTTGACCATGTGGTCCCTTATAATCAAGCCTTGGTCATCAGGTTTCTGGTCCTGATAATCCTGTTCATGTGGTCCTGATCCTGATGTCCTAGTGAATAAGGCCTTAGTCTTGAGCACCTTAACCACAAGTCCTTGCTAATGAGGTCCCTGGTCAGGAAGTTCTTGGTTATGAGGTCCCTGGTCTGGAAGTCCTTGGTAATGAGGTCCCTGGTCAGGAAGTTCTTGGTTATGAGGTCCCTGGTCTGGAAGTCCTTGGTAATGAGGTCCCTGGTCAGGAAGTCCTTGGTAATGAGGGCCCTGGTCAGAAAGTCCTTGGTTATGAGGTCCCTGGTCAGGAAGTCCTTGGTAATGAGGTCCCTGGTCAGGAAGTTCTTGGTTATGAGGTCCCTGGTCTGGAAGTCCTTGGTAATGAGGTCCCTGGTCAGGAAGTCCTTGGTAATGAGGACCCTGGTCAGAAAGTCCTTGGTTATGAGGTCCCTGGTCAGGAAGTCCTTGGTAATGAGGTCCCTGGTCAGGAAGTCCTTGGTTATGAGGTCCCTGGTCAGGAAGTCCTGGAAGTCCTTGGTAATGAGGTCCCTGGTCAGGAAGTCCTTGGTAATGAGGTCCCTGGTCAGGAAGTCCTTGGTAATGAGGTCCCTGGTCAGGAAGTCCTTGGTTATGAGGTCCCTGGTCAGGAAGTCCTGGAAGTCCTTGGTAATGAGGTCCCTGGTCAGGAAGTCCTTGGTAATGAGGTCCCTGGTCAGGAAGTCCTTGGTAATGAGGTCCCTGGTCAGGAAGTCCTTGGCCATGTGGTCCCTGGTCAGAAAGTCCTTGGTAATGGGATCTCTGGTCAGGAAGTCCTTGGTAATGAGGTCCCTGGTCAGGAAGTCCTTGGTAATGAGGTCCCTGGTCAGGAAGTCCTGGAAGTCCTTGGTAATAAGGTCCCTGGTCAGGAAGTCCTGGAAGTCCTTGGTAATAAGGTCCCTGGTCAGGAAGTCCTCGCTTCTGAGGTCCCTGGTCAGGAAGTCCTTGCTTCTGAGGTCCCTGGTCAGGAAGTCCTTGCTTCTGAGGTCCCTGGTCAGGAAGTTTTGGTTTTGAGATTTTGTCCTTAGCTTCTTGGTCATGGGGATTCTACCAGATCTCAGCATATTATAACCTGAGATGTCGAATGCAGGCTCAGAGCTTCAACTGCTTTCCAATACAGCATTATACGTCCACCCATGTCCGCAGGCGTTCCACGTGTTATTATCTTTATTATTATTCCTATTTTGAAGTCTGTATGTAACTTATTTTACCACAATTTTTTATACTAATTGATACACTGTATCATTGCTTTTGAGCATGTCGTGGTGTAGTGGTGTTGGGAGTGTGCTAGGGAGTACCAATTGTGCGGGTTCGAATCCTTTTTATCACTCCTACTGATATTCTCATTGATACAGAGTAACTGAGTGGAGATGAAGAGGCGCAAGAGAACACACTTTAGTGTCCAAAAGTTGTACTTTTCTACTTGTAAATAATACGGTTACCATACAGTCGGACAGTCAGTGGTGTAGTGAACCTGAAGCCGGATAGCCAGTGGTGTAGTGAACCTGAAGTAGGACAGCCAGTTGTGCAGTGAACCTGAAGTAGGACAGCCAGTTGTGCAGTGAACCTGAAGTAGGACAGCCAGTTGTGCAGTGAACCTGAAGTAGGACAGCCAGTTGTGCAGTGAACCTGAAGTAGGACAGCCAGTTGTGCAGTGAACCTGAAGTAGGACAGCCAGTGGTGTAGTTGACCTGATTAACCCTATGGAGAACAGTCAGTGGTAGAGTGAAGCTGATTAACCTTAAGAAGGTCAGCCAGCTGTGTAGTAGACCCGATTAGCCTTAAACAGGAGAGCCAGTGGTGCAGTAGATCAGCCTGTACTCTCATCTCCTACATCAGTGTTACCGCAATCGACTAATCCGTCAAAATTCCCGGAGTTCATTACAAATTAATGCAAATAATTATGATATTTTCTATTAATCTGCTTCCGGTTATCAGGCGAGTTGCTTAGGCTCGAACCTTTCTGCTTTGGCAAAAGACGCATTTTTTTTTTACCATTCTCATATCGTAAGAACTTGCTAAAGGAGAGAACACCTCCCTTCACAGGCAACAGTTTCTTTTCTCAACCCCCAGCAGTAGCAGGATGGGACGACAGGACTAACGATCACAGACTCGTATCGCCTCTCCTAGTAGTAACTGTTGGATCTGCACACAGAATGCTTGGCTGACTGTGACCAGGGGAAAAAGTCGTTTTAAAATGAGCTCTTGGTTTGGTGTTGGCATTAGAGGTAATCGTTCTCTGCTGGGTCATTATGACAATAACAGGATAATTCTGGCCAGTCAGTGAGTATACGTTTTGTCAAGAACACATCCAGTAGGTGTACTTTAGTCTTGGACACTACCAGTAAGAATACTTTACTCCAGATCATAGGCAGTAGGTATTCTTTGTCCTGAGCTAAAGCAGTAAGTGTACCTTACTACTTTTCTTCACACTCCAGCTCCATTTCCCTCTTCACCGCTGGGTCTAAGTCTGCAGACGGTGTAGGCTACTCTGTTGATTTTTCTGACCACACCTCTATGTCGCCTACCTCCGGAATCTAGCATCTTCACGGCCGAACTTTATGCTATTCTCTATGATCTTCGTCTACTGCTTTCACGCTTTCAATCCTCCTTTGTGATTGTAGTTGACTCTCGCAGTGCCCGCATGGCTCTGGAGTCCTTTAATCCAGTCTATCCTGTGGTAGTCAAGATTCAACATTGGTTGTTTCTTATCTCCAGTAGATTTAAGACAGTTGAGTTTTGCTGGGTTCCCAGTTATATTGGTGTCTCTTTAAATGAGTATGCGGATGCTGCCACTAAGGAAGCTATCCACATTTGTCCCATCTCCCGTATAGGTATTCCATATTCCGACTTTTACCCAGTAATTCATTCCTCCATCCTTGCCCGTTGGCAGAGTTGTTGGTCTTCTGTTATTTTTATTAAACTGCGTACTTTTAAGAGTAGTGTGTCCCTGCGGCCATCTTCCTACCACTGTAACTGGCGGTGGGAAACGGCTCTGGCAATCTTATCTTGAGATTATCTTGAGATGATAATCTGCACCGCGGGGCTTAGCGTCCCCGCGGTGCAGTCCTCGACCAGGCCTCTTTTTTGTTTACCCCCCCCCCCCAGGAAGCGGCCCGTAGCATCTGTCTAACTCCCAAATACCTATTTACTGCTAGAAAACAGGTGCATCAGGGTGCAAGAAACATTTTGCCCATTTGTCTTTGCCTCCACTGGGGATCAAACCCGGAACCTCAGGACGACGAATCCGAAGCGCTGTCCACCCTGCTGTCAGGCACCCTGGCAAGGTTGCATATCGGCCATATACACTTAACTCGTGGACACTTAATGGAGCGCCGCCCTGCTCCTCATTGTCCAAACTGCATTGTCCCTCTTACAGTTGTGCATATTCTTTTTGAATGTCGTGACTTCCAGGACGAGCGTGTCTTGCTTTCCGACCGTCCCTCACGATCACTTGTCCCTCGATAGAATTCTTGGTGAATCGGATACTTTTGAGATTGTTCGCCTTATGCGTTTCTGTTCTCATATTGGCCTCCTGAGTGATATTTAGCGCCTCTGATTATTCCGCACATTTGATGGCACTACATAGCCTGCCCGGCTTGGTGCCGTCTTTTGATAATTACTTACTTCGAAACAACCCAAGTATGTATACTTAAAATCCGAACACAACTAGCAGGAACACTTTAGTCCTGGACTCAACTAGGAAATATACTACACTGCTGAGAGCCACATGCAGGTACTATAATCCTGAACATATTACACGACTAAAGTAAACTATCAGTGAGTGAACAAAACATCAAGTCACACCACTATATTCTTACTCGTTGAATAATTATCAAAATAAAAAATAACCAAACTATTGTAAATGATACATCCTCCACGGATAGCGTAAAAAGTTATCCCCTTTTCAAATAAATCACAGAATTACAAGATTGGAAGCTGCATATTACATGTAAACAAAACAAATAGTAAATCATTTATTTTCCAATGATTAAGATACGCTAAACATTCACGTATTGGAGAAAAAAAAATGAATTTTTATACAAAGCATAGATCTCCCGTATTTACCTCTGGCATATTTGTTGACAAAATGCAAACTCAGATGCAACAAAGTGCATCGCTCACCCCTTCAGTGTGGCGCCGAGAGCTTCCATTGTTGATCTTCAGGAAAGAAAAATAACTTTAAATAGGGTGTTTAATTAGAAGTAAGAACTTTTTTGGCACCGGATGCGTTTAGAGTTTTCAAGATCTCCCAGCCAGCAGGGATTGAAAGTCTGAGGAGAGAACTGTAAATCTTACCTCCCAGCAGGAGTCAGAGGTTGAACTTCCAGCAGGAGTCAGAGGTTGAACTCCCAGCAGGAGTCAGAGGTTGAACTCCCAGCAGGAGTCAGAGGTTGAACTCCCAGCAGGAGTCAGAGGTTGAACTCCCAGCAGGAGTCAGAGGTTGAACTCCCAGCAGGAGTCAGAGGTTGAACTCCCAGCAGGAGTCAGAGGTTGAACTCCCAGCAGGAGTCAGAGGTTGAGCTCCCAGAAGGAGACAGAGGCTGAACACCTAATGTGGGGAAATCTGGCTTCAATGTAATGATAATAAATCTCATAAATTCGAAGAACCATTCTTAAGAAAAGAAATTAATTGGAGAACTAGTACCTATAGATCCCTTATATTAAAATTTGTGGGTTAATTTGTAATGGGAAGTTTAGTTTAGTTTTTAGTCTAGTTTAATAAAGTTTCACTCCAAATAATAAAGTATTGAGGTGTTAATGCACATCAATTCATAAATCACATATATAAATAATATGCAGGTATATGATTTTATTCACAAAATAATAAATCAATGAATACTACTAAATTCTAACTACAAAGAAGGTATAAACAGCAAAGCTATTGGTAGGAATAGTAGCACGCGCCTCGTAAACTCCCCGCCATAAACTAGGCGTTCCCAGGCTACCCTGGGAACACGTGATCGCTGTGGAAGTTATTGTCTCTCTTGCGCTTGTACTTCAGCTGAAAGACGGTTAGCATGTAAAATCTATTAAAGCATATATAATTCCACACGTATTCATAAAGTTTATTGTGGGGAGATAATAGGAATGAAATTTACAGGTTTGCTTTAAGGGGCACGCGTCCTAACGACAAACCGTACTATCTAACATATTAAATATTGCCAAAAAAATAAAGAAAAGGACAAACTGGTTTGCCGGACACGGTGTCTGTGAGATAATGAAGCTGTTGCGTTTTGTTGGAGTCGGAGGAGGCACGGATGGCTCGATTTTAAGATGATACGACAAACTTCCAGACACTACCTGATCATGGCGTCGCTTTGCCAAATCTCCTCCTCCTCCATCCGGTGGCTCGCGCATGCGCAGTCATGTTGGAACCCTTGTAATATTTCCTATGATTTGTCCAATTTCCCAAAATAATGGAGATAAGGTTTATCAAAAATTATAGATTTAATTTGTCTTACTCAATAATATATATATTCTTGTTTCTTAATAATTAAAATGAACGATGTTCAATAGAAGAGAGTGCTGGGTAGAAGTTCAGCTATATGTGAATGCTCAGGAGTAACAGTTCGTAACTGTATGAATTATTACCAGCAAATAAACTATATTACTTAATTGAATATAAACATATTAAGTTTTAATGCACTGAATACATTCATAACAATAAAATTATTGACTGTTGATTCTTATTAACCCTTAACATGCTCGGGGTTTAAAGAATTGGAAAATAAAGAGAATTTAATACAATTCTCGTGAATGTTAATATTTTTACATTCACGAGGGTGAATTCACATTTAACAAGGGCGGCAGGTGAACATAACATTAACAAGGGCGGCAGGTGAACATAACATTAACAAGGGAGGCAGGTGAACATAACATTAACAAGGGTGGCAGGTGAACATAACATTAACAAGGGTGGCAGGTGAACATAACATTAACAAGGGTGGCAGGAGAACATAACATTAACAAGGGCGGCAGGAGAACATAACATTAACAAGGGTGGCAGGTGAACATAACATTAACAAGGGTGGCAGGTGAACATAACATTAACAAGGGTGGCAGGTGAACATAACATTAACAAGGGCGGCAGGAGAACATAACATTAACAAGGGCGGCAGGTGAACATAACATTAACAAGGGTGGCAGGTGAACATAACATTAACAAGGGCGGCAGGTGAACATAACATTAACAAGGGAGGCAGGTGAACATGACATTAACAAGGGCGGCAGGTGAACATAACATTAACAAGGGTGGCAGGTGAACATAACATTAACAAGGGCGGCAGGTGAACATAACATTAACAAGGGAGGCAAGTGAACATAACATTAACAAGGGAGGCAGGTGAACATAACATTAACAAGGGTGGCAGGTGAACATAACATTAACAAGGGAGGCAAGTGAACATAACATTAACAAGGGAGGCAGGTGAACATAACATTAACAAGGGAGGCAGGAGAACATAATGCCAGTGCTGCTGAAGAACGCCATGAACACAAAATGAACAGCGCTGCCAAGGTTCTCACACAACATTCTGAATGTTAAAATCCAGATGAATTTTCTTCTCAGGTTTCAGTAAGATAATACTCAAGAGGACATTATTAGTGAGGTAACCACGACTGTGATTACCTTACTAATAATAATTGTAGGAAAGGTAACCACGACCTCGCCTATAATTGTTAACAAGGTAACCATAACTAATATAATTGTGGTCAAGGTAACCAGGCAGTCTCCCGGTCTGGCTCATGACTATAATTGAATATAATTAAAACTCTCGATAAGATCAGAGAATTAGAAGGTGGTGTTGGGCGGGTGTGGGATGGAGGGGTAGGAGGATGGGTCGGTGGATGGAGGGATGAGTTTGTGGATGGATAGGAGAATGGATGGGCAAACGAATGAGTTGATGGGTGGGTTAGTTAATGGTTGGATATACTAGTTGGTGGATGGGTGAATCAAGTTGTTTATTGGTGATTAATGGGTGTGTAGGGGATGGGTTGGTGGATTAGTGGAGTTAGTTGATAGGCGACTAGATGAGCTGATGGATAGGTTGATCGATGGGTGGTTGGGATGATGAATGGGTTTATGGATGGGTATTGGATGTGTGGATGGCCGAGTGGCTGGATGGGATGACTGAGGGTTGATGGATGCATTCATTTGTGGTTTGATTGGTGATTTACTGAACGATTTGAGTGTCTATTGATTAGGTAGTGAATGGGATTGGAGGGATAGATTGATTGGTACATTAAGGTTTGGATGGATGAATGAGTAATTTGTTGAATATTAAAACTTTCAAGAATTGGTAATGGGATGGATAAGTTTTGTAATGGATAGATGAAAGTATGTCTAAACCTGGCAATGGATAGGAAATTAATAAACATATGATTAAATATATATTCAATATTTGATACCAGATGTGTGATAGAATGATTGGGAAGGGTCAATAGGATTAGTGAATGGGAAGCCAATAGATCCGTCCTGTATTGTCCTGTCTAGCTGTCAACCAGTCGTATTAACCCTCGTGTTGGCGCGACCGTCAAGGAAGGAGGAGGAGGGAAGGTAGGTGTCAAGCAAGGTGGATGGGAGGGGTGTGTGCTAGTGGGTGGGAAGGGAGGAGCCCCTACGGCACCCAGAGAGGAGAGCACAGGGGCCAGTGTGCGTCTGGTCGCTGTGTAGTGAACACCGGCGCGCTCCCAGCCCTCCTTGGCTGGTGTTTCTCGGCGCGGCCGCCGTGGCTAAGCCTGCCTGATGCTCTTAATGCAAGGGGGCCGGGTCCTCTGAACATTTTCCCGTTGAAACTCTCGGCTAACACTCTGAGAAGCGAGCTGTACTTGGCAAAGTGAAATGTCCAACTATAATTATTTTTATATTGCGGTAAACTATGTGCAGGAAGTGGACCACACTATGCCGGGCTGAGTGATGTGATGGGGTTGAAGGGCAAGTCTTTTTTCTAGTGTACTTGACGTCTTAAGTAAACTCTTAACACTGTGATGTAGAGTACCATAATGTGACGTACACACTTGAAACCGTAGAGTGTTATCGATAATTGCTATATACAGACAACATTCAGAGAATAATCAGATCACATCTATCAAATCAACTATTTACTGGCTGATGTTCTCGTAAGAAAGAAAACAACGAGAACCCGATAGACTAAAAGGGACTAAGAATAAAGTCTGCCGTTCCACTAAAACTTGCAACCACTTTACATCATATCAATTCCCTATGTGGAGTTATTGGCTCTTGTTGTGCAATGTTCTTGGCTGCATATATTAGAATAACATCCCCAAAGCTTGCCACCGTCTTTGCCAATATTTTTTCCGAGAAGTTAGCCTTGTATAACGAATGGGACATTTACGGGTGAACCTTAGTAATCTATCCCAAAATTTTGATTAACTTTTAATTAATAATTACCTATTGTGAGATTATATTTTTGAATACGTGGGAATCATGACAATCATGACCAAATCGTCCCTTGTGGCTGTCTGAACCATGAGTTGCACTGAAGGAACACTAGGAACCACAAAGTAGCGGACACTGCCACCTCATCGTGTTCCAGGAGAAGGTGAATAAGTCAGTAAGAAGATCATTGAGTACTATGGCTGCCCTCTGAAATGTTCATCTCACATTACGAAGTATCAAGGAGCGTGTGACGTCCCTTAGATGGAGCTCTAGCATGAGCTCTCACTGTAAGTGCTGCACGCCCACACCAATGATGAGTTGGTTGTTAACCTCAGGCAGATATTTGTTTTATTGATCTCTGAATCTTATTCTTCCACCCAGCCAGCCTACCAGCTAGATAGTTGAACATTCCTCCACCCACCCAGGCAACCAGCTAGATAGTTGAACATTCCTCCACCCACCCAGGCAGCCAGCTATATAGTTGAACATTCCTCCACCCACCCAGGCAGCCAGCTATATAGTTGAACATTCCTCCACCTACCCAGCCAGCCTACCAGCTAGATAGTAGAATATTCCTCCACCCACCCAGGCAACCAGCTAGATAGTTGAACATTCCTCCACCCACCCAGGCAACCAGCTAGATAGTTGAACATTCCTCCACCCACCCAGGCAACCAGCTATATAGTTGAACATTCCTCCACCCACCCATGCAGCCAGCTATATAGTTGAACATTCCTCCACCCACCCAGCCAGCCTACCAGCTAGATAGTTGAACATTCCTCCACCCACCCATGCAGCCAGCTATATAGTTGAACATTCCTCCACCCACCCATGCAGCCAGCTATATAGTTGAACATTCCTCCACCCACCCATGCAGCCAGCTATATAGTTGAACATTCCTCCACCCACCCAGGCAGCCAGCTATATAGTTGAACATTCCTCCACCCACCCATGCAGCCAGCTATATAGTTGAACATTCCTCCACCCACCCATGCAGCCAGCTATATAGTTGAACATTCCTCCACCCACCCAGGCAGCCAGCTATATAGTTGAACATTCCTCCATCCAGCCAGCCAGCTAGTCAATAATTCTTCCAACCACCCAGTTTGATAGTTAACCATTCCTCCACCTTCCTAGCTAGTCCACCAGTCCTCCACCTATCCACTTTGCTAGTCATCCATTCCTCCAGCCAGATAGACAATGGACGATTAGTTTTCGTAGCCACCTAGCTAATCAACTATTCCCTAGATCCGTCAATGTGCTAACCCGTCCTTAAAGACACACTTACCTGTTCACACCTGTAATAGTCAACCTTTATAGTCAAAAAATGGTTGTCATTCAGGAGTATATCTGAACGGCTTGTATATTGCTCCACTTAAATTATTATCGTCGAATTTATCGCCGAATTAAATTACGTTTATTTATACTCAGACGTCTAATAATCAATCAATCCTCTGCATCCATCTTCAACTCACTTTCCCATCTTCAACTCATTTATCCATCCAGTCACGAGCTGTGTATCCATTCATCTCTCTGCATGAGTAATTTATACGTGAATTAAATTGTTGAGAGTAACTGCATTTAAATAATTATCATCCGATTAGAGCTGACAGGTGTTTCTTACATCACCTGCCCTTCAGTCTTTGAATATATATATGCAATTGTAATACAGGTGTCTATATTTTGACCAGTGTAATTCTCTCTCTGGGAGAATATATTGATTCAACAAGGAGTGAATGTGAATAATGTGGACATTCCTCACTGTAGTCTAATAATAATCTTCAATGATATCGGCCGATCAAGGAAATATTTGGTCATGTTCTTGCGCTAAAACTAGTCTTTCATGGTCGTCCTGATATTGTCATTGATAATTAATATAATTTGCAACATAACATGATGCAAACTGTCACGATAGTCTTATTAAAATAATTAGGATTAGACCAAATAAAGGTGGATAAGAAGGCCTATGTGGTGGTAATTATGAACTCTAACATTACTCTGTGACCGGTGTCGAATGTTTTATTGATCTCGCTACTGAACCGGAAGACTAAATTTCTTGACCAATCAGGTTATTCTGATTTGCTACTAGGTCTCTGAGTGCAGGTGACCGGGAACTCAGGGCACGAACTTGTCTGGTTACCGGCCTTGGTTCCGGCAACTTACCAATGAACCTTCCGGAAGATTTATCCGTGTCCATTGATGTTCACACTACTTAGAATATCCTTTTTAATGGGTTGGATCAACGACAGCCTCGCTTCTTGCAGGGTCAGGGTTCGATCCCCCATGGTACATGATGCTAGGCACCGTTTTTTGCCCCATCCTCATAATCCAATTCCTGTGTCCTCATATTCCAGCTCCTTCTCTTTAATTTCCCGGTTATTCATCAACAGGTTCCAGCTTAATGTACTCATATCTCAGCGCTGTGTCCTAATATATCAAATATGTCTCATATGTCAGCGTCTTGGTCTAATATGCCATCCCCCTTGTCCTCATATCCCAATTAAAAATCCATATATTCATATTCCTTGTCCTTATGCCTCAGCTTCATGTTTTCATATCCCATATGAATATAGTTTTCATATTTTCATATTTCATAGCTCCTTGTCGACATATTATTTCCAATGATATAATTATCATTCTTGATTGAACATTCATTCAATTATATGTCCTATAATACCGCATAGTATAAATATGTTGTCAATTTTCGAGAAAGAAGTCTTAAAGGCCAAGAGTAAGACTTAGTTGGTCAGCTTTACTTGTGAATGAGTGAAGAAACGTACGAGTGGTCCCATTGACCCGTTGACGACAATGGGGCCAGTCTGTGTAGAGCAACGGTGCCTGGAACAACGGGGTCTGGAACAACGGGGTCAGGAACAACGGTGCCTGGAACAACGGGGCCTGAAACAACGGGGTCTGGAACAACGGTGCCTGGAACAACGGAGTCTGGAACAACAGTGCCTGGAACAACGGGGTCTGGAACAACAGTGCCTGGAACAACGGGGTCTGGAACAACCGTGCCTGGAACAACGGGGTCCGGAACAACCGTGCCTGGAACAACGGGGTCTGGAACAACCGTGCCTGGAACAACGGGGTCCGGAACAACCGTGCCTGGAACAACGGGGTCCGGAACAACCGTGCCTGGAACAACGGGGTCCGGAACAACCGTGCCTGGAACAACGGGGTCCGGAACAACAGTGCCTGGAACAACGGGGTCTGGAACAACAGTGCCGGGAACAACGGGGTCTGGAACAACCGTGCCTGGAACAACGGCGCCTGACAATGTACTCTGTTCCATTCTAACCTTCTGATAGAGATTTTTAACCCTGTTCATTGTAAGTTATTTTTTAAATAGTTTCTAACTATTACACTAAATAATGTATAAATATGTGTTATTGAAACAGATATATATATATATGAATAAACTCTGGGAAAGTACGTTCATTTCTTCTTCGATATGGAAAAAGTCTATATGGAAAATATACGAAAAAAAAACGGAAAAAAGTCTGATGATTAAAAGATTTCTTCAAAGTCACTACTGATTCAACCTGATCAAAAATCTACGTTGAATAATCTAATGTCTAGATTAGTTTGAAATCTAGACTAGAATAGAGAAAGTCTAATGGTATTTCATTGATATTTTCCAGCATATTTTATCTCATTAAGGAGATAGAGAATAATTAATGGTGCCATTAACTACTCCAGCATAACAGAATTTACATGTTTTTTTGCGCAATATATATATATATATATATATATATATATATATATATATATATATATATATATATATATATATATATATATATATATATATATATATATATATATATATATATATATATATATAATGTATAAATTTTTTGTATAAAATCAGATATGTAACTGTATAACCTTGCATAAGTGCACACCATAATAAAAAACGGGGGGGGGGGGGTGGTAGGAGAAGCGAACACACTTTCGTATTCAGAGTTATATGGCAAGTTTTTCCTTGAATGCTCTGTGTTCCCTTCTCTGAGGCAGTGGGTCCCTATAATTGCACCAGAGATGGTACCCCCTATATATAATATATATATATATATATATATATATATATATATATATATATATATATATATATATATATATATATATATATATATATAAATATAAATATATATATATATATATATATATATATATATATATATATATTTATATATATATATATATATATATATATATATATATATATATATATATATATATATATATATATATATATATATATATATATATATATATATATATATTATTATTATTATTAAATATGACCGAAAACGTAAGATTAATAATTCTAACACGAATTTTCTCAATATTTCTTATGTTTCTTTTCACTGTCGATGGTAACTGAAAAATCAATTCTTCAAAATTCATTTTTATTTCTAGTCTGATGCGACACTTGAACGCGTTTCGTAATAACTTATTACATTTTAAAAGACTTTAGTTTACACACACACAACTATAACCTGCAAACACTAAACAGAGTTTAAACAGCTTTCATTTTATATCTGCATTTGGGTGAGGTGATATGTTACAACAGTTTTGGATGAGGTGAAAACAAACTTTCAACACAAGACAGAACACGAAACAATGGGTATTATATTGGGTAAGTTAAAGGGATGAATGGAAGTAACTGCAAAGGGCCTATTGGCCCATATTTCTTGATGCTTCTATATTGGTGCGGAGTCTTGAAGTGGATAGAATATAGTTGTGCATTAATTGGCTGTTGATTGCTGGTGTTGACTTCTTAATGTGCAGTGCCTCGCAGATATCAAGCCGCCTGCTATCGCTGTATCTATCGATGATTTCCGTGTTTTTGGTTAAGACTTCTCTGGTGATGGTCTGGTTGTGGGAAGAAATTATATGTTCCTTAATGGAGCCCTGTTGCTTATGCATTGTTAATCGCCTGGAAAGAGATGTTGTTATCTTGCCTATATACTGAGTTCTTTGAGGCTTACAGTCCCCAAGTGGGCATTTGAAGGCATAGACGACGTTGGTCTCTTTTAAAGCGTTCTGCTTTGTGTCTGGAGAGTTTCTCATGAGTAGGTTGGCCGTTTTCTTGGTTTTATAATAAATAGTCAATTGTATCTTCTGATTTTTGTCTGTAGGGATAACGTTTCTATTAACAATATCTTTCAAGACCCTTTCCTCCGTTTTATGAGCTGTGGAAAAGAAGTTCTTGTAAAGTAGTCTAATAGGGGGTACAGGTGTTGGGTTAGTTGTCTCTTCAGAGGTTGCATGGCATTTCACCTTCCTTCTTATGATGTCTTCAACGAAACCATTGGAGAAGCCGTTGCTGACTAGGACCTGCCTTACCCTACAGAGTTCTTCATCGACTTGCTTCCATCCTGAGCTGTGGCTGAGAGAACGGTCGACATAAGCGTTAACAACACTCCTCTTGTACCTGTCTGGGCAGTCACTGTTGGCATTGAGGCACATTCCTATGTTTGTTTCCTTAGTGTAGACTGCAGTGTGGAAACCTCCGCTCCTTTCCGTTACTGTTACTTCTAGAAAGGGCAGCTTTTCATCCTTCTCCATCCCGTAAGTGAAACGCAGCACGGAACTCTGCTCAAATGCCTCCTTCAGCTCCTGCAGATGTTTGACATCAGGTACCTGTGTAAAAATGTCGTCAACATACCTGCAGTATATGGCCGGTTTCAAGTTCATATCGACTAAGACTTTTTGCTCAATGGTACCCATGTAGAAGTTTGCAAACAGGATACCTAGGGGAGAACCCATGGCGACCCCATCTACTTGCTTATACATGTGCCCATCCGGGCTCAAGAAGGGTGCCTCTTTAGTACAAGCTTGGAGTAGTTTCCTTAGAATGTTTTCTGGTATGTCAAGAGGAGTACAGGCTGGATCACGATACACTCTGTCCGCTACCGGACAGAGAGTGTATATATATCTAACTTTATTTGAAAATTTCATTACACTAAAAGGGTTACAACATTGGTTACAAGCAGGGTACAAGGCTGCTTGTCACAAGTTGTATAGTTCCTCCAGCTCCTCAGATGGCGGGCAAGAACCATGGATGCAGTGAGCATTTCCTCTCTGGATCGCCACACTAAGGCGCTGAAAGAGAAATCTGGCAGCTCTAGGGTCTCTAGTTGTTTCAATTAGCTTGGACCCCAAATCCTTCAAAAAACTAGCAGCACTTTTACCCCAGGCACCAAGTGTCTCTGAGGCAATGGGGACAAAATTGTAGTGGTGCTCAAGGTCTCTGTATTTACGTGACTTGGCTGTTTCTGGTGATTGGCAGTACCTCCTGCTTGTGAAGAACTGAAGTCAACATAGGTGTTGGCTAAAGTTGAAACGCAAGTGTAGTCCCACACCAACTGTCTACCATTCTTCCAGGGGTTCACCGTGATTCCGTCTGGGCGACCGACAGGCTCATCAGTGTTGCTGGACATTAGGTAACGGGGCTCTCTCTCTGCTGGACAACCGGCTGTGGTAAGGCTTCTCCTAGCAATGTCGGTAACATCGCCGTGTCTTGCATGCCATCCTCCTGGCCTTTAGCAGAGTAGGCCATACCGTCTGTACCTGTAAGCCACTGCCTCGCCGCAAATACACCATATTCGGTGTGGATTGGGGCAGTGAGGCGGAGAGCCACAGCTATTTGGAGGGCCTGCGCTGTGAGACGGGTGCCAGTTGCTGACATTGAGGTTGCTAATAGGAAATCACCTGCATGGGAAGCTGCTACAGCTCTAAGTCGGGCAGTGTCATGTGGTGTTGTCGCAGCTTCTAGCAAAGTCGCAGCTTCTTCGTCGGCAATGGGGCGATCCCAGCTGGATTGCTTATGGGCTTCAGAAGGCGGTGGTTGGGGTGCTGGTTCTGTGAGAGAGACCCATTTGGTGGTGCAGTCTGCGATGGATCATGTACCCCTGCCCGTTGAACTAGGTGCTCAGGTAGGATTTCCTTCACCAAGTTGTCAGACGCCACTGAAGAGGACATGAACGCTGGTACAGCAATTTGTGTTGCAGTGCGCACGCCAAGGCCCCCGAGTCTGACAGGAAGGGAGGCCTGTTTCTACTGTGCATTGATTTCAGCAAGCTGTCGTACTCTTCTAATTTAATATTGTTGAAAGATTGCGAACATCTTAGAAAGTAGGTCAGCCTGGGGAGGGACAAGCATCTGGTTATGAGGTAAAGTGCATCATGAGCATCGATGTCTTCAATCCTCTCGTTCATCCTCTTCAGGTCAGTGATCTTCTTATATACATCTATATATAGATTTATATATTATAAATATAAATTTAATGTCGTACTTCATAGGTAGAATTCACTACTTGGCCAAGTATGCAAGGCCCGATTTGCCTAATAGGCAGAGGCCCGATTTGCCTAATAGACAGAGTAATTGTGGGTGTTATACTGTGGTGGGCGGGTTTGGCCGTGGGAGGGGAGGGGGGTGTATTGTGCTGGAGTGAGAGGGGAAGGGATGGTTAGGGAGGGGGAGAGGGGTTAACAGTAGTGAGGTCCTCCTGACCTAACACTTCCTGTCTACCTCACTGAGTCACGTGGGACAATAGTGTCATGTGAACCTCTATATTTTGAATAGTAAAAAATTATGATATATTTTAAATTAATATTTTAATTCAATGTGTTCAGCTCATTGATGGCGTAGAGAGAGTACCTCCCACCAGCGCCCCCGCCAAACACAATACTAGGTGGGTATGAGGCCATGTTCTTACGACGAGGTCTGGTCCACTGTCCTCGCCTGCTCCGGCCGCACTGCTGACTCCTCGTGTTCCAGTATATGCTATTCCTTCCTGTCCTCACTAATTGTCAGTCAACATAGACAACATAGACAGCATGGTTCTTCGCGGTGCGCACACTTTGAGGGATCAATCACTATGGTTGGCTCTACTTTAGGCTTGATGTTTACATATATGATCTTACGCTGTAATAACTCACTATGTACGATGATCTCTGCGTTCTTGTACACTCATGGGACAAAAAAACTATATTTTTGTCTCTGTGACACTTCAATATCTCGAGATAATTGATGTTAGTTTGAGGAAGTGCCTGTGTACTCACCTAGTAAAGTATATGAGTATGTCTGTGTACTCACCTAGTTTTACTCACTTAGTTGTGCTTGCGGGGTTCAGCTCTGGCTCTTTGGTCCCGCCTCTCAACAGTCAATCAACTGATTCCTGAGCCTACTGGGCATTATCATATCTGCATTTAATACTGTGTATAGAGTCAGCCTCCACCACATCACTGCCTAATGCATTCCACCTGTTAATTACTCTGACACTGAAAAAGGTTTTCTAACGTCTCTGTGGCTTATTTGGGTACTCAGTCTCCTCCTGTGTCTCCTTGTTCCCGTACCACCTGTGTTAAACAATTTATCCTTATTTACCCTGTCAATTCCTTTCAGAATTTTGTAGGTAGTGATCATGTCTCACCTTACTCTTTTATCTTCCAGTGTCGTGAGGTGCATTTCACACAGCCTTTCCTCGTAACTCTTAGTTCTGGGACTAGCCTAGTGGCATACCTATGAACTTTTTCCTGCTTCGTCTTGTGCTTGACAAGGTGTGGGCGCCATGCTGGGGCCGCCTACTCCAGGGGCCAGATTCACGAAAGCACTTACGAACGTTTACATCTTTCCTCAATCTTTGACGGCTTTGGTTACATTTATTAAACAGTTTACAAGCATGAAAACATGCCAATCAACTGTTATTATTGTTATAAACAGCCTCTTGGTGCTTCGGAGCTCATTAACTGTTAAATAATTGGAAACAAAGCCGTCAAAGATTGAGAAAAGATGTACAGGTTCGTAAGTGCTTTCGTGAATCTGGCACCAGGATTGGTCTTACATATGTGGTATACAAGATTCTGAATGATTCCTTACACAGGTTCCTGAAGGCTGTTCTGATGTTAGCCAGCCTCGCATACGCCGCAGATGTTATTCTATTTATGTAGGCTTCAGGAGACAGGTTTGGTGTGATACAGTAGGAGACAGGTTTGAAGTAGTGTGTGTGAGTGTGAACGCTTGTGTGAATGCATGTGTGTGCGTATATGTACCGTGTATGTGCGTGCTTATGTGTGCATTTGTTTGTGTGTAATTGGGGTTCCAGGCTGTGCCCGTCTCTCTCCCTCTCCCGCCCCTTTTTTCCTCGCTCTCCCTATGTTCCCCTTCTCTCTTTTTCCCTAATTTTTCTTCTAATAACCACCTGTGTCCATTCTCTCATATATCCCTATACCTCTCTCCCCCCTCGTCATCTCTCTCACCCACTCACCCCTCCCGTGACACCCCCCCCCCCCATGAGCCCTTGTGGTCATATGTATAAGCAAGTGGAAGGTATCGCTGTGTCCCCCTCTCCTCCCGTTGGTGTCCTATTGGCTGTTTCATGTACACTGTACATGGACGTCTACTGTAGGTACCGTCGGGACCATACTCCTGCAGCTGCCTGATATGGAACACTTGCTAGGGCTTCAGGACGCTTTCTCGCAATGTTCAGTACAAAGCTTACGTTGCGAGGTGGGAGAGTGGAGTGTTAGCTGCCTTTCCTTCTTTAGTTAGTCTAGGGAAGGAATATTGGCTTACTCATTCCAGTCTGTGTCAGGCATGTCAGTCATGTTCTCACACACAGATCCAGTTGGAAATGCGTTGATGAGAAACTCAGTAGAGTAACAGAGGTCAATAATGGACATTTTATCGGATAAGAAGAAAAGAACAATTAATGGAAACTGAGCCGTCATGCAGCCTGCGATGATTCAAGCAACAGTGCATTGCCTTCTGTTAATATAATAAACACGAACTTCTTTGCCACGGCTCACAAAACGGAGGAAACAGTCCCGAAATAATTTACTGGCAGAATCGTGACCCCTACCGTCTCCAACCAGAAGATTGGGTTAGTCTGTGAGATAAAATGACTTTCTCAGTCAGAGTTATGAGTACAGACGCCTGGGGCTAGTCTCACATAATTTTGCATGGTCATTTGTGATTATATAGCGATTGTCATAGGATGGCTCGGATCGACCCCCCAAGCCCAACAATACAAATAATCGGCTCCTTGTTCCGAGTCCCAGCAACTCCTGTTAGGTCTGAAATGTGCGTTTGATCGACCATAGCATATTTCTTCAGATTTTTATACTGTTATCGATGTTGCATCAACTTCGATAATTAATCTTTGAATCGACATTAATTCAACATTGAACCATCAGTATGATCGTTTACTCAACGTTCAGTTAACGTTATCAACATTAATTTAACGTTGAATTAAAGAAGAATTAATATTTCCACTTGTGAAAATGTGTCCACAGGATGGGAGAGGAAATGGAAGAGAGGAGAGTACGGTTGGGAGGGGGGGGGGAGAACAAGAGGGATGGAAGGAGAGAGGGAACTGGTTTAGGGAACAGGTGGATGGGGGGGTGAAAATGGTAGAGGGAGAAAGAAAGCGAGAGAAAGGGAGGGGGATGGATGAAGGGAGGAAGTGGGAATGGACAGGAGGAAGGTGGGAAAAAGACGACAGGGATGAAAGGGAAGAGAAAGTGAGAGAGGGAGGGAATAGAAAGGGAGGAAGGGATAGAGGGAGAATGGGAGGTAGGGTGACAGTGAGAACGGGAGGAAGAGAAGGAAAAGGAATGAGAGAGAGGGAGGGAGGGATAGAGAACAAGAGGGTAAAAGTGAGCGATAGAGGGACTGAAGGAAAGAGAAAGGGCGAAATAGAAGGAAACAGTGAGAGGGAGAGAGAACGAAAGAAATTTAGAGAAAAAGAGAGCGAGGGAGAGATTATGACTACATTTAATGTTTACATATATATAACAAAACATTTATATATATATATATATATATATATATATATATATATATATATCTATATATATATATATATATATATATATATATATATATATATATATATATATATATATATATATATATATATATATATATATATATATATATATATATATATATATATATAAGAAAACATATATATTTAAAACAAGATATATACATTTCGTTGTTGACCAAAATACTGAAAATTCTGTGTGTGGATACCACGGTGCTACACGTAAATCATTTTATTCCACGGGTTGAGGAATGTGTGAAGACTGTATCATGCCGGGAGGACCATCAGTGAATGTATCATGCCGGGAGGACCACCAGTGAATGTATCATGCCGGGAGGACCACCAGTGAATGACTGTATCATGCCGGGAGGACCGCCAGTGAATGACTGTATCATGCCGGGAGGACCACCGGTGAATGTATCATGCCGGGAGGACCACCAGTGAATGTATCATGCCGGGAGGACCATCAGTGAATGTATCATGCCGGGAGGACCACCAGTGAATGTATCATGCCGGGAGGACCACCAGTGAATGTATCATGCCGGGAGGACCACCAGTGAATGACTGTATCATGCCGGGAGGACTGCCAGTGAATGACTGTATCATGCCGGGAGGACCACCGGTGAATGTATCATGCCGGGAGGACCGCCAGTGAATGTATCATTCCGGGAGGACCACCAGTGAATGTATCATGCCGGGAGGACCGCCAGTGAATGACTGTATCATGCCGGGAGGACCGCCAGTGAATGACTGTATCATGCCGGGAGGACCGCCAGTGAATGACTGTATCATGCCGGGAGGACCGCCAGTGAATGTATCATTCCGGGAGGACCACCAGTGAATGTATCATGCAGGGAGGACCGCCAGTGAATGACTGTATCATGCCGGGAGGACCGCCAGTGAATGACTGTATCATGCCGGGAGGACCGCCAGTGAATGTATCATGCCGGGAAAACCACCAGTGAATGTATCATGTCGGAAGGACCTCCAGTGAATGTATCATGCCGAGAGGACCACCAGTGAATGTATCATGCCGGGAGGACTACCAGTGAATGTATCATGCCGGGAGGACCACCATTGAATGTATCATGCCGGGAGGACCACCAGTGAATGTATCATGCCAGGAGGACCGCCAGTGAATGTATCATGCCGGGAGGACTACCAGTGAATGTATCATGCCGGGAGGACCACCAGTGAATGTATCATGCCAGGAGGACCGCCAGTGAATGTATCATGCCGGGAGGACCAGTGAATGTATCATGCCGGGAGGACCACCAGTGAATGTATCATGCCGGGAGAACCGCCAGTGAATAACTGTATTATGCCGGGAGGACCACCAGTGAATGTATCATGCCGGGTGGACCACCAGTGAATGACTGTATCATGCCGGGAGGACCGCCAGTGAATGACTGTATCATGCCGGGAGGACCACCAGCGAATGTATCATGCCGGGAGGACCACCAGTGAATGACTGTATCATGCCGGGAGGATCGCCAGTGAATGACTGTATCATGCCGGGAGGACCACCAATGAATGACTGTATCATGCCGGGAGGACCACCAGTTAATGTATCATGCCGGGAGGACCACCAGTGAATGTATCATGCCGGAAGGACCTCCAGTGAATGTATCATGCCGGGAGGACCTCCAGTGAATGTATCATGCCGGGAGGACCACCAATGAATGTATCATGCCGGAAGGACCTCCAGTGAATGTATCATGCCGGGAGGACCTCCAGTGAATGTATCATGCCGGGAGGACCACCAGTGAATGTATCATGCCGAGAGGACCTCCAGTGAATGACTGTATCATGCCGGGAGGACCGCCAGAGAATGACTGTATCATGCCGGGAGGACCACCAGTGAATGTATCATGCCGGGAGGACAACCAGTGAATGTATCATGCCGGGAGGACTTCCAGGGAATGTATCATGCCGAGAAGACCTCCAGTGAATGTGTCATGCCGGGAGGACCTCCAGGGAATGTATCATGCCGGGAGGACCACCAGTGAATGTATCAGGCCGGGAGGACCACCAGTGAATGTATCATACCGGAAGGACCTCCAGTGAATGTATCATGCCAGGAGGACCTCCAGTGAATGTATCATGCCGGGAGGACCACCAGTGAATGTATCATGCCGAAGGACCTCCAGTGAATGTATCATGCCGGGAGGATCTCCAGTGAATGTATCATGCCGGGAGGACCTCCAGTGAATGACTGTATCAAGCTGGGAGGACCGCCAGTGAATGACTGTATCATGCCCGGAGGACCACCAGTGAATGTATCATGCCGGAAGGACCTCCAGTGAATGTATCATACCGGGAGGACCTTCAGTGAAGGACTGTATCATGCCGGGAGGACCGCTAGTGAATGTATCATGCTGGGAGGACCACCAGTGAATGACTGTATCATGCCGGGAGGACCACCAGTGAATGACTGTATCATGCCGGGAGGACCACCAGTGAATGACTGTATATTGCCGGGAGGACCACCAGTGAATGACTGTATTATGCCGGGAGGACCACCAGTGAATGACTGTATTATGCCGGGAGGACCGCCAGTGAATGACTGTATCATGCCGGGAGGACCACCAGTGAATGACTGTATATTGCCGGGAGGACCACCAGTGAATGACTGTATCATGCCGGAAGGACCACCAGTGAATGACTGTATTATGCCGGGAGGACCACCAGTGAATGACTGTATCATGCCGAGAGGACCACCAGTGAATGACTGTATCATGCCGAGAGGACCACCAGTGAATGACAGAAATAAATGGGAGAAACAATGAATATTGGCGACTGAATGTGAGAGTGAGTCAGAGAGAGTTGACAAATGAGAGGATAGACAAGTTCGAGAATGCAGTAGAGAAACAGACATACACAATAATTGAATCTAAGAGCAGTAAGAATGGTGACAATGAAACGAAAACAACAGACAACAAAAATTGAAATTCTACAAAGAATTTAAACTTTATTAAAGATCATCGGTCATGCCTGCCTTCCATGTGTTAATATGTTAGTGGGACACATACCTGCCTTCCATGTGTTAATATGTTAGTGGGACACATACCTGCCTTCCATGTGTTAATATGTTAGTAGGACACATGCCTGCCTTCCATGTGTTAATATGTTAGTGGGACACATACCTGCCTTCCATGTGTTAATATGTTAGTAGGACACATACCTGCCTTCCATGTGTTAATATGTTAGTAGGACACATACCTGCCTTCTATGTGTTAATATGTTAGTAGGACACATACCTGCCTTCCATGTGTTAATATGTTAGTAGGACACATACCTGCCTTCCATGTGTTAATATGTTAGTGGGACACATACCTGTCTTCCATGTGTTAATATGTTAGTAGGACACATACCTGCATGCCTTCCATGTGTTAGTATGTTAGTAGGACACATACCTGCCTTCCATGTGTTAATATGTTAGTAGGACACATACCTGCCTTCCATGTGTTAATACGTTAGTAGGACACATATACCTGCTTTCCATGTGGTAATAAGACACATACCTGCCTTTCATGTGTTAATAGAACACATCCGTGCCTTCGTTGTCCTAATAGGACACATCCCTGCCTTCCATGTGTTAATAGGACACATATCTGCCTTTCATGTGTTAGTAGGATACATACCTGCCTTCCATATGACAGTAGACCCTATGAATGACTTCATTCCCCCCTGGTAATGCCATGTCCTCACGTCTGTCCCATGCCGTGTTCTTATGGTCCTATGCTATTAATGTTGTATGGAGCCCTGATGGTCCAGTGTTGACATGTTCCCAAAACTTAAAAAAAAAAAACAATTAAGAGTGTTTTTATCGCTCTATTGATTTTAATGTTGATGGGAAGTATTATTTTGTGGGTAAATATTTAAACAAATAATCTATTTGATATTATGATTAAGCAAAAAACATGAAATTCTTTTAATTTAATTACATTCTTTTTGTGCCCCTCCCCCCCCCCCCCCCCCCCGCATAAAAATAAATTATACAAATCATTTGGTAATTCGCAGGAAATCTTCGATAATATAATGATATAATATACATAACATGTTTTTTTGCTAAATAATTTACATATGAGGTGAACAGTGTGTAAATTCGTTTCATTTGATTACCAAACACTCATTACACATGCTGTAAACGACTGTGTTGAGATTATTCACACATTCAGGTGATGTCTACACTACGTACATTTGGGATACTTAAAAACACATTAAAAACTGTGTATTTAAAACTGATTGAAATTCTCAGACATTTCTTCAATACTTCTTAAAAAAAAATCAGCGAATTCATCCATTTTGCACACATTCTAACGCAGTGATGTTCAGGCGTGACCTCAGAATTCCATGCGCGATATCATACACACACACACACACACACACACACACACACACACACACACACACACACACACACACACACACACAAACACACACACACAAACACAGGGTACAGGTTTAGCTGAGTGGACACCACTCAGGACTCGTAATCCTAGGGACCGGGGTTCGATACCCTGCGATGACGGAGACAAATGGGCAATTTCTTTCACCCTTATGCCCTAGTTACCTAGCAGTAAATAGGTACCTGGGAGTTAGACAGCTGTTACGAGCTGCTTCCAGGGTGTGTGTGTGTGTGTGTGTGTGTGTGTGTGTGTGTGTGTGTGTGTGTGTGTGTGTGTGTGTGTGTGTATGTGTGTGTGTGTGTGTGTATGTGTGTGTGTGTACTCACTTAGTTGTACTCACCTAGTTGTGTTTGCGGAGGTTGAGCTCTGGCTGTTTGGTTTCGCCTCTCAACCGTCAATCAACAGGTGTACAGGTTCCTGAGCCTATTGAACTCTATCATATCTACACTTGAAACTGTGTATGGAGTCAGCCTCCACCACATCACTTCCTAATGCATTCCATTAGTCAACCACTCTGACACTAAAAAAGTTCTTTCTAATATCTCTTTGGCTCATTTGGGCGCTCAGTTTCCACCTGTGTCCCCTAGTGCGTGTGCCCCTTGTGTTAAATAGCCTGTCTTTATCTACCCTATCAAATCCCTTCAGAATCTTGAATGTGGTGATCATGTCCCCCACTAACTCTTCTTTCTTCCAGCGAAGTGAGGTTTAATTCCCGTAGTCTCTCCTCGTAGCTCATACCTCTCAGCTCGGGTACTAGTCTGGTGGCAAACCTTTGAACCTTTTCTAGTTTAGTCTTATGTTTGACTAGATATGGACTCTATGCTGGGGCTGCATACTCCAGGATTGGCCTGACATATGTGGTGTACAAAGTTCTGAATGATTCTTTACACAAGTTTCTGAATGCCGTTCTTATGTTGGCCAGCCTGGCATATGCCGCTGATGTTATCCTCTTGATATGGGCTGCAGGAGACAGGTCTGGCGTGATATCAACCCCCAAGTCTTTTTTCGTGTGTGTTTGTGTATGTGTGTGTGTGTATGTGTGTGTGTGTGTGTGTGCGTGTGTGTGTGTGTGTGTGTGTATTCACCAAGTTGTACTCACCTAGTTGTGTTTGCGGGGGTTGAGCTCTGGCTCTTTGGTCCCGCCTCTCAACCGTCAATGAACAGGTGTACAGATTCCCGAGCCTATTGGGCTCTATCATATCTACGCTTGAAACTGTGTATGGAGTCAGCCTCCACCACATCACTTCCTAATGCATTCCATTTGTCAACCACTCTGACACTAAAAAAGTTCATTCTAATATCTCTGTGGCTCATTTGGGCGCTCAGTTTCCACCTGTGTCCCCTTGTGCGTGTGCCCCTTGTGTTAAATAGCCTGTCTTTATCTACCCTATCAATTCCCTTGAGAATATTGAATGTAGTGATCATGTCCCCCTAACTCTTCTGTCGTCCAGCGACGTGAGGTTCAATTCCCGCAGTCTCTCCTCGTAGCTCATACCTCTCAGCTCGGGTACTAGTCTGGTGGCAAATCTTTGAACTTTTTCCAGTTTAGTCTTATCTTTGACTAAATATGGACACCATGCTGGGGCTGCATACTCCAGAATTGGCCTGACATATGTGGTATACAAAGTTCTGAATGATTCTTTACACAAATTTCTGAATGCCGTTCGTATGTTGGCCAGCCTGGCATATGCCGCTGATGTTATCCTCTTGATATGTGCTGCAGGAGACAGGTCTGGCGTGATATCAACTCCCAAGTCTTTTTCTTTCTCTGACTCCTGAAGGATTTCCTCTCCCAGATGATACCTTGTATTTGGCCTCCTGCTCCCTACACCTATCTTCATTACATTACATTTGGTTGGGTTGAACTCTAACAACCAATTGTTCGACCATTCCTTCAGTTTGTCTAGGTCTTCTTGAAGCCTCAATCAGTCCTCTTCTGTCTTAATCCTTCTCATAATTTTGGCATCATCCGCAAACATTGAGAGAAATGAATCTATACCCTCCGGGAGATCATTTACATATATCAGAAACAAGATAGGACCGAGTACAGAGCCCTGTGGGATTCCACTGGTGACTTCACGCCAATCAGAGTTCTCACCCCTCACCGTAACTCTCTGCTTCCTATTGCTTAGGTACTCCCTTATCAACTGGAGCACCTTACCAGCTACACCTGCCTGTCTCTCCAGCTTATGTACCAGCCTCTTATGCGGTACTGTGTCAAAGGCTTTCCGACAATCCAAGAAAATGCAGTCTGCCCAGCCCTCTCTTTCTTGCTTAATCTGTGTCACCTGGTCATAGAATTCTATTAAGCCAGTCAGGCAAGATTTACCCTCCCTGAACCCATGTTGTCGATTTGTCACGAAGTCCCTTCTCTCCAGATGTGCTACCAGGTTTTGTCTCACGATCTTCTCCATCTCTTTGCATGGTATACAAGTCAAGAATACTGGCCTGTAGTTCTGTGCCTCTTGCCTGTCGCCCTTTTTGTATATTGGGACCACATTCGCCGTCTTCCATATTTCTGGTAGGTCTCCCGTCTCTAGTGACCTACTATACACTTTGGAGAGTGGCAAGCAAAGTGCCTCTGCACACTCTTTTAGTACCCATGGCGAGATCCCGTCTGGACCAACAGCCTTTCTAACATCCAGATCCAGCAGGTGTCTCTTGACCTCCTCTCTCGTAATTTCAAACTCTTCCAAGGCCGCCTGGTTTACGTCCCTTTCTCCTAGCACAGTGACCTCACCTTGTTCTGTTGTGAAGACCTCTTGGAACCTCTTGTTGTGTTCATCACACACTTCTTTGTCATTCTCTGTATACCTGTCCTCGCCTGTTCTAAATGTCACTACCTGTTCTTTCACTGTTGTTTTCCTTCTGATGTGACTGTGGAGTAGCTTTGGTTCGGTCTTGGCTTTGTTTGCTATATCATTTTCATAACTTTTCTCTGCTTCTCTTCTCACCCTGACGTACTCATTCCTGGTTCTCTGGTATCTCTCTCTGCTTTCTGGTGTTCTGTTATTCCAGAAGTTCCTCCACGCCCTTTTGTTCAGTTTCTTTGCTTCCATACATGCCCTATTATACCATGGATTCTTCTTTTGTTTCTCGGATTTTTCCTTTTGGGCCGGGATGTATCTGTTTACTGCCTCCTGACACTTTTGGGTGACATAGTCCATCATATCTTGTACAGACTTAGCTCTGAGGACTGTGTCCCAAGGTATTTCCCTTAGGAAGCTTCTCATCTCCTCATAATTTACCTTTCGGTATGCCAGCCTTTTGTTTCCTAGTTCTTTTTCGGGGGGGATAATTCCGAGCTCTACCAGGTACTCAAAGTTCAATTCACTGTGATCACTCATTCCCAAGGGTGCTTCCATCTTGACTTCCCTTATATCCCACTCATTTAGGGTAAATATCAGATCAAGCATTGCTGGTTCATCCTCTCCTCTCATTCTTGTTGGATCCCTGATGTGCTGGCTTAGAAAGTTTCTTGTTGCCACGTCCAGCAGCTTAGCTCTCCATGTTTCTGGTCCTCCATGCGGGTCTCTGTTCTCCCAATCTATCTTCCCATGGTTGAAGTCTCCCATGATTAGTAGTCCAGATCCATTCCTGCTAGCAACAGAAGCTGCTCTCTCTATTATGTTAATGGTGGCCACATTGTTTCTATCATATTCCTGTCTGGGTCTTCTGTCATTTGGTGGTGGATTATATATGACTACGACTATAATTTTTTGCCCTCCAGTTGTTATTGTTCCTATTATGTAGTCACTGAAACCTTCACATCCCTGAACAATCAACTCCTCAAAATCCCAGCCCTTTCTTACCAGCAGAGCTACACCACCCCCACCTCTTCCTTCCCTCTCTTTCCTCATAACATAATAGTCCTGTGGGAACACTGCATTTGTTATTGTTTTCGTCAGCTTTGTTTCTGTGAGGGCTATTATGTCTGGGTTTTCCTCTAGTACCCATTCTCCAAGTTCATTTGCCTTATTTGTAATACCATCTATGTTAGTGTACATTGCCTTGAGGCTCACTTTCTTCTGTCCCTTCTCAAATCTCCTCCTTGGTGAGTGTTCTCCTGTTGGGGGAAGCTGTTTCGTGGGTGTGAGGATTTGTGAGGTGGATGCCAGGGTTGCAGAGGATACTAGGATGAGGGGTGGGGGGTCAAGTGAAGGGGGAAGGACAGGAAGGGTATGGGGTGAATGGGGGGGGGGGACAGGAAAGAAAGGGGGGTTTTCTATGCAGAGGAGGGTGGTGGGGATGCCCTCCCCGCTCGTGTTACTGAGTAGCTGGTTGTGGGTTCCCCCCCTCGCCTCTGGGGGTGATGTGATGGGAGCTGTGGTTTCCTGGTTTTCCCCTCTCGCCCTGCGCTTCTTCCTTGCTTCTGCCACCATGGCCCTCTCCTCCCTCGTCATGTCCCTCTGGAGGAATACTTTTTTGAATTCTCCCACATGTTGCAGGTGGCTTTTCTTTGTTAGAATCGTGTCCTTTGTGTTCTCGTTTGAAAACACTATCTTTAACACACGGTCTCGGTCTTTTTTGTACCAGCCTAGCCTGAAAACCTTCTCAATGCTATGCTCAGCCCCTTCCATGTCTAGTGCCTTCAGTATTTCATTCACTGCCGCTTTGTCCTTATCATTCCACTCTTTCCTATTAGAGCCTTCCTGCTCTTTAATACCTACAGCTACCACTGCTCTTTTCCTTTCCAGCAGCTGGGTAGTGGAGCGTGCCGCTTCCTGTGAGGTGGCTGCTTTCATGGCTACCTTGATCACTGCAGACATTACTTCAGAGTTGTTTTTTAGCATTTCTGCAAATGTTGCTTTTAATGTGGCATTCTCTTCCAAAGTACTATTACCACCACCACCTGGGTGGGTATCTGAGTCTCAGCATCGATACTGTTCTCTTTGAGGGCTCTAATCTCCTCCTATGCTGCTGTCAGCTCTCTTTTTAGGTTGCTTATTTCATTCTTCATTTCCTGCATCTCACTCTTGATGTCCTCCAGAAACTGGGCGAACATTTTCTTCATTTCGTCGCCTGAACTTTTCCCTGTTCCCCTGTTTCTTCTGGCTGTCATGCTTGACCTTGTTCCTAGTTGTGCCATGATAGGATTCGTCAGAAGGGCAGAGCGGGGTGGGGGAGAGAAAGATAGAGAGGGAGAGAGAGAGAGAGAGAGAGAGAGAGAGAGAGAGAGAGAGAGAGAGAGAGAGAGAGAGAGAGAGAGAGAGAGAGAGATAAAGAGAGAGATAGAGAAAGGGAGGGAGGGAGAGAGATAAAGAGAGAGATATAAAGAGAGAGAGAGAGAGAGAGAGAGAGAGAGAGAGAGAGAGAGAGAGAGAGAGAGAGAGAGAGAGAGAGAGAGAGAGAGAGAGAGAGAGAGAGAGGGAGAGAGGGAGAGAGGGAGAGATAAAGAGAGAGGGAGAGTGAGAGATAAAGAGAGAGAGGGAGAGAGAGAGAGGGAGATAAGGAGAGAGGGAGAGAGAGAGACAGATATATAAAGAAAGAGGGGGAGAGAGAGAGATGAAGGGAGAGGGAGAGAGAGATAGAGATAAGGAGAGAGAGCTAGAGAGAGAGAGAGATAAAGAGAGAGGGAGAAAGAGAGAGATAAAGAGAGGGAGAGAGAGAGAGAGAGAGAGAGAGAGAGAGAGAGAGAGAGAGAGAGAGAGAGAGAGAGAGAGAGAGAGAGAGAGAGAGAGAGAGAGAGAGAGAGAGAGAAAGAAAGAGATAAAGAGAGATGGAGAGAGATAAAGAGAGAGGGAGAGAGAGAGAGAGAGAGAGAGAGAGAGAGAGAGAGAGAGAGAGATAAAGAGATAGAGAGGAGAAAGTGGGAGAGAGAGAGAGAGGAGAGAGAGGGGGAGAGTATATGTAAGGGGGATGCGGGGGACTGTGGGGTGGGGGGGTGGTGATGGCGACCAGGTGAGGTCAGGTCAGGTCAGATGGGGGGTAAGAGATGAGATGGGATATAGTAGGGGCTTGGCTCTTTCCACAAAAGGTGTTAATCCTTTCTTCCCTGACTGGACGTTTGTGTGTCTATGTGTGTGTGTGTTTGTGTGTGTGTGTGTGTGTGTGTGTGTGTGTGTGTGTGTGTGTGTGTGTGTGTGTGTGTGTGTGTGTGTGTGTGTGTGTGTGTGTGTGTGTGTGTGAAACAAAAAATGATCGCTGATTGACAGTTAAGAGGCAGGCCGAAAGAGCAGAGTTCAACCCCCAAAAGCACAACTAGGTGTATACACACGCACGCACACACACACACACACACACACACACACACACACACACACACACACACACACACACACACACACACACACACACACACACACACACACACACACACACAGGCTCAGAAATCTGTACACCAGTTGATTGACAGTTGAGAGGCAGGACCAAAGAGCCAAAGCTCCATCCCTGCAAGCACAATTAGGTGAGTACAATTAGGAGAGTATACACACACACAACACTTTAGTAAGCTCAATCCTGGAGTATGCGGCTCCAAAATTCATGTTTAGTCAAATGTGAAGAGTCAAGTTATAAAAAATTCAAAGCTCTGACACTAGACAAGTTCTGCAGCTAAAAAGTATGAGTTATGAGGAGAGGCTACTGGTATTAAACCTCATGTCACTGGAAAACAGAAGGACAAAAAGATGATTACCACATACAAATTTCTCAGAGTAATGGATAGGGTTGATAAAGACTAACTATATATCACGGGTAGAATACAAACAAGGGAATAAAGGTGGAAATTAGTACCCAAATTAGCCACAGATATTAGAGAGAGAATTTCTTTAGTTTCAGACGGGTTAACATTCCATTAGGAAGAGATGTGGTGGTAGAGGCAGACTCCAGATATAGTTTCAAATGATGGTTTGATAGAGCCCAATAGGTTCCAAAATCTGTACATCAGATGAGTGATAGTTGAGAGGTGGGCTAAGAGAGCTAAAGCTCAACCCCAGCAAACACAACTAGGTAAGTACAACTAGGTGAGTACACACAATCCGGGGTTCAATCATGCACGTAAGAAAACAAGGCAGCTAAGCACAAGGGCATGGAGAAACTACAGAAATAACATAATACTAGAGGGCCAGAAATGAGTACATCAAAGTGAGGAGAGAAGCGGAGAGGCAGTTTGAAAACGACATAGCAAATAAATTCAAGACCGAAGCAAAATTGCTATACAGATACAACAGGAGGTAAACAACAGTGAAAGAACTATTGATTAAGCTGAAGTGGGAGAGGATGGGAACACAGAGAATGACAGAGAGGTGCGTGATGAACTCAACAAGAGATCCCAGTTGGTCTTCACAATAGAGCAAGGGAAGTCCCTGAACCAAGAGAGGTGGGGATAAATAAAGCAGACTTGGAAGATATTGAATTTGCCAGAGATGAGATTAATGGGTATCTTCTCAATCTAGACATGACCAAGGCTGCTGGACCTGATGGAATCTCACCTTGGATGCTAAAAGAAGACGCAGAAGCATTTTGCGTACTACTGTCTATGGTCTATAACAAGTCACTGGAAATGGGAGACCTATCAGCGAGTTGGAATACAACCAACGTAGTCCCAATCAACAATAAGGGGGATAGGCAAGAGGACCTAAGCTACAGGCCAGTGTCCTTAACTTGTATATCATGCAAGGTGATGAAGAAAACCGTGAGTAAAAGACTTGTAGTGCATCTAGAGAGAAGGGACTTTGTAACACGTCACCAGCATGGGTTCAAGGAAGGCAAGTTGTGTCTCACAGGTTTAATAGAATTCTATGACCAAGCAACGAGCATTAAGCAAGAAAGAGAAGGATAGGCAAACTGCATTTTCTTGGATTGTCAGAAATTTTTTGAGACAGTACCCCATAAGAAACTGATGCATAAGGTGGAGAAACCAGCTGGAGTAAGTGGTAGGGTGCTCCAATGGATAAGGGACCTGAACAACAAAAAGCAGAGAGAGAGTTACTGTGAGGGGTGAGACCACAGACTGGCGTGTTGTCACCAGCGGAGTCCCGCAGGGTTCTGTACTAGGATTTATCCTGTTTCTGATATACGTGAATGATCTTCCGAAAGGTATAAACTCATTCCTCTTAATGTTCGCTGATGAGGCTAAAATTATTAGAAGGACTAAGACAGAGGAGATATTATGTGGTGTTGTTGTCGGTTATCTGCCCTTCCTTACTGAAAACCAACCCAAAATTCCGTAGAGTGCTTACTTTTTAATCGGGAGATCACCCTGTGTGCTCCTGGCACTTTGAGAGGGGTTCAACATCATACGTTTAGGGGGGTGCGGCTCCAATACTGACCTCGTTGTCACGTGCACACACACCCACTCGAGCCGCCGTGACTCCCCACTCTCTCCTTATTTTTGGTATGATTTCCTCAATCCCCTTTTTGAAATATTACTCTGTACTACCCTGTCCACAGCTATGGTTCTTGGTTCTTTCCCTCTCTCTCTCTCTCTCTCTCTCTCTCTCTCTCTCTCTCTCTCTCTCTCTCTCTCTCTCTCTCTCTCTCTCTCTCTCTCTCTCTCTCTCTTTTCTACTTTGGCACTTTGGCACTTTCTGGCACTTTGAGAGGGGTTCAACATCATACGTTTAGGGGGGTGCGGCTCCAATACTGACCTCGTTGTCACGTGCACACACACCCACTCGAGCCGCCGTGACTCCCCACTCTCTCCTTATTTTTGGTATGATTTCCTCAATCCCCTTTTTGAAATATTACTCTGTACTACCCTGTCCACAGCTATGGTTCTTGGTTCTTTCCCTCTCTCTCTCTCTCTCTCTCTCTCTCTCTCTCTCTCTCTCTCTCTCTCTCTCTCTCTCTCTCTCTCTCTCTCTCTCTCTCTCTCTCTCTCTCTCTCTCTCTCTTTTCTACTTTCTGGGAAGCCTCACTAGGACACGGGCAAATACCTGTTAACTACACAGATTTAATAACATAACAGAACATATGCAAAGCATTCAGATATATATTACAAGGGAATATAAACCTCTGCAATTTATGATATTAAAACCTGGTTGCAGATCAAATCCATCAGGACTCTTATCAATCACTTATACCAAGTGGTCGTCCAACTTCTGGCTCGCCACTTACACTATCCACCTCACCAAGTGGATAACTCTTACAAGATCAATACGGCACTATTAGCCCTAGAACGTATATATATATATATATATATATATATATATATATATATATATATATATATATATATATATATATATATATATATATATATATATATACATACATATATATCTGCAGGAAATCTAGCCTTTAGCTGTAACTCTCTGTAAACTTCAGTATAGGTATTCCTTGGCATAGAAATGACCCACCCAACCACCCACCTTTCACTGCGTCTTGCACACTAACGACAACCAAGCACTCTACCAACCTCCTACAAGTCGTTAACAAGAACTTCCATCACACATCTGCAAGTTCACTACCCTGACATCATCAGGTTCTTCCAGGTTTATCTAGCAGGATCCTCTGAAGCTCTTCCAGGCTGCTGCACCACGTGGTTCTCCTTGGACTCCAGTGGTACTCCATTACGGTTTCCACAGAAACATGTGAGACTTTACTGCTCCTCATCCCACAGTATGAGGTCCAATTCCTCACTATGGGGCTTGCTCTTCCACAGAGTACTCGATCTGCCCCTACAGGCTTGAAGTTCCAATCATCAACTTCTTCTCTGGCCTCAGAGTACTCCCATCAACTCCTTCCTCAGAACAAACCTGCAACCCATCGATAGGCCAATATAAATGTTCCCCTGCAAACAAATAATGAAAATAATCTACATAATAAATGTCTCCACTCGACCTTCCTCTGACTCCTGTCTGCCGTGAGGACTCCCCTACGCCCAAGCGGGTCCATTCTCCACTTCTTGGGACTGCCCGCTCGCCCCAGGCTGCCAGCTGGTCAGTCACCTGCATGCTATCGGCAAGAGAGGATATGCCGCTCCTCCCCTCAGCTGGTTCTCCCATCTACACTCTCTTATTTAGGCTTTCTGCCTTACCACAACGTGTCTAATATATCAACAAACCTTACTATGGTCGCTGGGCACACGACCAATCACTGTAACTGATTAAAACTGTGCCTACCACAGAGTATGATCCGCCCGCTCCACAAACTTATTTCACAAGCGAGACCTCTGTCCACTTCCTTCTTCTTGAAGGTATATCACTCAGGGGTTCTTCTTCACCAGGGGCTCAAACGGAGCAAGCCCTCCCTCCACTATCTCTTCGGCTCAAGTGAGGTCAAGACCTTCTGAAAGCGACCCTCACGCCTCCAGCAAATTCTCTACATCTCAAGTCAAGTCATTTACTTATATTCCTAATCATTGCCCGTACTCTTAAACTGGCTGTCAAATTTAACCCAATGTTTAACTTACATATTTATTCAGGTCTATATCTCCTTGACCTCTTAGGTCAGGTCTTGCAGAATAACTCTCAAGGGGAAGACTCGTTTCTGCAGCAAGCTGACATCATAACAGGAGGCTACAGGATGACCTAGACAGACTGAAGAAATGGTCCAACAAATGGTGACTAGAGTTTAACTCGAGCAAGTGCTAGTGATGATAATAGGCGTAGGAAGCAGGAGGCCAAACACAAGGTACCAGCTGGGAGAGGAAATCCTTGAGGCGTCGGGTCGAGAGAAAGATCTTGGGGTAGGTATCACACCAGACCTGTCCCCTGAAGCCCACATCAAAAGAATATCATCAACGGCGTATGCACGGCTGGCGAACATAAGAACGGCTTTCAGAAACTTGAGTAAGGAGTCATTCAGAACCTTGTATACCTCATATGTCAGACCAATACTGGAATATGCAGCTTCAGCGTGGAGTTCACATCTAGTCAAACATAAAACTGTTAAAAAAGTTCAGAGGTATGCTACCAGGCTAGTCCCCGAGCTGAGAGGAATGAGCTTTGAGGAAAGATTACTGGAATTGAACCACACGGCACAGGAAGACTGAAGAGTAAGGGGAGACATGATCACTACTTAGAATATCCTCAGATGAATTGACAGTGTAGATAAAGATGAACTGTTCAACACTGGTGGTACGTGAACAAGGGGACACAGGTGGAAACTGAGTACCCAAATGAGCCAAAGAGACGTTAGAAAGAACTTTTTCAGTGTCAGAGTAGTTAACAGTTGGAATGCATTAGGCACTTATGTGGTTGAGGCTAACTTCATACACGATTTAAAATGTATATATATGATAGTGCCCAGTAGGCTCAGGAATTTTTACACCAGTTAATTGACAGTTGAGAAGCGGGACCAAAGAGCTCAACCCCCTCCAAGCACAACTAGGTGAGCACAACCAGGTGAGCACAACTAGGTGGGCACATAAACCAAGCCTATTAAAGCTGATCTTCACTCAGAATAAGGAAGACATCAGACACTTGGGTTATGAAACACCAGCAGCAGCTGCCAGTGATCATTGTGTCCAAGTCTTGGACAATATGACCAACCGTAAGTCTATGACCACCAGACAAGGCGTCTGGGAAAAAGAGACCTGACTATAGAGAAGGGGGGAATACACGAGGATACAAAAATATGTACAGTGGGAGGAAGAACTTAGAGGAATCAGTGGAAGAAATGATGGCTAAAGTCAAATGGAGATACTATGAGGCTGAAGAGTGTATCATACACACAATAACAGGAAAACACAGGAGAGAATATATTAACCCGTGATTCAAGAGACAGTTACGAAACTACTGCATAGTCTTACATGGAGCAATGTGAAATTGAACGAACAAGTGACAAGACTACGACAAACGGGAGGGAAATATACAGAGTGACACTGAAATTTGCGAAGTACTGAACGCCAATTTTCATGGAGTGTTCACAACTGAGTCTGAACAACTTTCATTGTTAAGAGGAGGCGACCTTAGATGTGAGACTTAAATATTGAGGTGACAGCAGAGTAAATAATCATGTAGCATCACTTGGCAATGTACCAGACAAAGAATTACCGTCGATGTCATATACGAAGTAGGTCCTTAGCCTACCTCAAGCAAATAACCAATTTTCAAGTATATACATAAAAGTCAATTAAAGAACAGTATCAATGACAGGAATCCTCGGTATTGTAGACGAAAGAATAATTAGGATGAAACTAGTTACACACCCTCAGAAAATGTTATGTAAACATACATCAACATGGCTTTAATGCAGGTAAATCATGCCGGACGAGCCTACAGGACTTCTGTGATAAAATTACACAACATAAAGCAGGACAAAGAGGGAGGAGCCTCGCAAAAAGCTCCTAGACCAACTTGAGAGGCAGGCAGTAGTAAGCGGAAAACACTTAAGATGGGTAAGGAATATCGTAAGTGTCAGGAGTCAGAGAGTAACTGTAAGGGGCAAGACGTCGGACTTACGAAGGGAGACAAGTGCAGTACCTCAAGGATCGGTGGTGGGACCAATACTATTTTTCATTTAAATAAATGACCAGTATTCAGCAGTTGAGTCTTGTATGTCGGCGGATGCAGCCGATCAAAATTAATGTTATGAGTTATGACAGTTGTGGAATGTAAAATGTTGAAACACAACTCAAATAAGCTGCAGAGTTCAACCAAGAAATGGCTACTGGAGTTCAACACAAGAAATTTTACCCCTAAAAATGATCAGACCGCCTGTGTGGGGCATCTCTTTAGATGACATACTGAAGTCAGCACCAGAGGCTAGCATTTATGCCCGTGATTGTACTTCCCATTTCCACGAGACATACAATGTAAATCACTTGTAAAACCATTAAAGTTTTTTTCCCCAAAGGATGTCACAATAACGTGGCTGAGAATTAGACTCACAGGTCACAGATCTGAAAATAAGTCTCTAGGACTGACCGAATCGTAGAAACTTTCTTTATTTTCAGACAGGTGGATTCGGTGCCTATTTACAGCTATTTAGCATTGAGACGACAGGCATAAGTTATTTTCGCCCTAGATAAAAGCCTCCTGATAGTTATATCACCAAGGCTCAAATATATACCGTCCGGTCACAAAGACTGAACGAGGTGTGTCAAAGTTCGAATCCTGGCCAGGGAAGGTAGTCGAGGCGTATATATAAATGCGAAGAAAGATGGATAACAGGATGAATAGAAGGTAAATAAATTGGTAGATGAATAAACGGTTAATAAATGAATACATAAAAGGATAGACAGTTGGACAGACAGATGTCTAGATCAATAGGTAGATGGATACTAAAAATGGAAAGATGGATAGTAAAATGCAAAGACAGATACATGAATAGATTGAAATATAGCTGGATACATTCATGGAGTGATGGATATATGTATAGATAGATATCGACAGATGGATAGATAGGTAGATGCAGGGATAGATGGGGAAAAGAATCCCTCTAGTATGTAAATGTATAAATACATATACATACCAGTATATATACTGGATTCTAGTAAACATACTGGAATCCCTCTAGTATGTATATGTATCAGGGGGTGCAGGTGGAAGATGAGTGAAAAGAGAGGAAGGATGGAAAACCATTAGAGTAGCCGTTGTTGACTAGGACCTGCCTTACCTTACAGAGTTCTTCATCGACTTCCTTCCATCCTGAGCTGTGGCTGAGAGCACGGTCGATGTAAGTAAGCGTTGACAACACTCCTCTTGTACCTGTCTGGGCAGTCACTATTGGCATTTAGGCACATTCCTATGTTTGTTTCCTCCATTTTATTTTCTAGCCTCAGATCCATTATCTTATTAGGGATCCCAAACACGTATGTTTGAATACGTAATCGTTTTAATTATCAGACTGCAGACTGTTGTCTTGGTCATTCTCTTGACATGAATATCACATTGAACAAATCCTTTTATTCTATTCCTAAATCTGTTGAATTTCTGCAAGTTATTATGCTAAATTACTTGACCTTATAAATTAGTTCACGTAATAATATGGTCTCTGTATAAGGTGTACCTCTCTGTACGACTATATAATAACAAATTTGCTATCATTTCATCAATCACAGAAAAGTCACTATTTCACTATCTCCTGCAATGTGATGCAACCAACAACCTTAAAAGAGCTTTAAGAGTCCCTGAATGTTGCAGTAACCTCCCTGAAGGCGTCAACACTGCCACTCTTCTGGTCAAAAAGCTGTCCAGCAGATGGACACCCTCATAAACACTGTCAAGCAGTATCCTCCCCCGCGATAGCAGCCTGACGATTACATGCGACCTCAGCACACAGTATAAATTTACTAAACAAAAGAATCTACCACTTACGGGCTATTCATGCCCGTGCTACCTCTTGAGTGGCTTAATCTTCATTAATCAATCAGCCATTTTATTCCAGCATATTTGATAGTGGTAAGGTTTGTGACGTTCTATACTTTGATTTTAGCAATACTTTTGACAGTGCCATAAGAAATATTGATTAAAAAGCTTCGTCATTCTTTCTTCATATGACAGGTTTCTGTTTTGAGTGATTAATTTTGTCATCCAACGCTGAACGCGGTCTAATGATTTTATATCGATCCTATAGTATTGCGACCAAAACTGAACTGCATAAACTAAATGGGGCCTAACCAGAGCAAGATATAGCTGAAGAGCAACACCAGGTATCTTATTACTTACGCTTCGAGAAATAAATCCTACTGTCCTATTTGCCTTATTACCAACATTTATGCATTCATTTTTTGGTTTAAAATTCTTACTAATCATCACTCCCAGATCCCTTAAGCAATTTGACTTCCCAATCTCAACACCATCTAGCTCATATTTTGTAACTCTATCATGATTACCCTAGCATCAAACCTTACATTTGTCAGCATTAAACTGATTCTGCTAATATTTTCACCATTTCAAAAACCTATTTAGATCGTCTTAAAGTGACAGTGGGTTTTTTCCCCTGTTTATTTCCCTCCAGATTTTTTTATCATCGACAAACTTGCAAATATTATTGCTCAAACCTGATTCTAAATCATTTATGTAAATTATGAATAACAGAGGTCCCAAGACAGAGTCTTGCGGCACTCCACGTACCGCATTTTCCAACTCTGACTTAACCTCATTTATACTAACTCTCTGTTTCCTATGTATAGCCATGCCCTAATCCAACTTAATATAGCACCCCTAATACCGTGATGTTATTATTGTTGTTTTAGATTCAGCAACTCGAAACAAAACGTTCCAAAAGGCACGGGCTATCGTGAGCCCGTAGTGGACTTACCTGGCACAGTAGCGGGGCTGTAAATTATACTGTGATTGATTGATGAAGTTTAAGCCACCAAACAGGTGACATGGGGATGAATAGCCCGTAAGAATATTGTGAGCCTCTATCATATTTTATAGCCGAGTACCAGAGAAGTGAACCTAATACAGAGTAACCTAAGACATATGTCGTGTTCATACTTAGGTGTCGTGTGCAGCCACGGGTTGTAACTGCTTGAATTATAATGGCTTCAAGCAGGTATATCGATCTCAGAATCCACATTTTTCTTGCTTTACACATTTGCTTAATAATTCTGGCAGATTTGCTCGACCTATCAAAAAGAACTAATCAAGGTGACCAGTCCACGCAATGGTCACGTAAATTGTTAACCGTTCCCTCTCTTGTACTATCCTCTGGCTGCAACTCTTCCTCTAAAGTTCAAGCTACCTTGGTTGGTCCCTGCTTCTCTCTTCTCTTTTCTGTCATACTTTTTACCTTATTGAATATCAATATATAAGAGTTCACCAAGTCTTGTTGGTGGACTAAGGAGCGTAAATCCTTAGTCTCCAGTCTAACCATCAATCAGTCTCAGGAGACTAAGGATTGATGGGTCCTAGTCAACAACAATTACTCTAATGGTTTTGTTTAAGACATCATAAAAAAGAAAGGTGGAACGCCATGCAACTTCTGAAGAGTCAACTAACACAACACATGTAACACCCAATTAAACTATTTTACAGGAACTTCTTTACGACAGCTCATAAAACGGAGGAAAGGATCCTGAAAGATATTGTTGATAGGAACGTTATCCCAACAGACAAAAATCAGAAGATACAATTGACAATTTACTATAAAACCAAAAAAACGGCCAACCTACTCATGAAAAACTCTCCAGACACAAAACAGAACGCTTTAAAAGAGACCAACGTCGTCTATGCCTTTAAATGCCCACTTGGGGTCTGTAAGCCATAAAGAACTCAGTATACAGGCAGGAGAATAACGTCTCTTTCCAGGCGATTAACAATGCATAAACAACAGGGCTCCATCAAGGAACATATAATCTCTTCTCACAACCAGACCATCACCAGAGAAATCTTAACAAGCAACACAGAAATCATCGATAGATACAGTGATGGCAGGAGGCTCGACATCTGCATGGCACTACACATCTAAAAGTCAACACCAGCAATCAATAGCCAATTAATGCACAACTATATTCTACCCACTTCAAGACTCCGAACCAATATAGAAGCATCAAGAGAAAGTATTAGCCAATTGGCCCTCTGCAGTTACTTCCATTCTTATGCTCTCATATCCAATTAAAACCCATAGTTTTGCGTTCTGTCGTGTATTTGTCACAAGTTTGTTCACCTCATCCAAAACTGTTGCACCATATCACCTCACCCAAATTCGAGTATAAGTATAACGGATTAGCTGACTCTGTTTAGTGTTTACAGGTTACAGTTGTGTGTGTAAACTAAATTCTTTGAAAATGTAATAAGTTATTACGAAACGCGTTAAAGCGTCGCATCAGACTAGAAATAAAAATGAATTTTGGAGAAATGATTTTTCAATTACCATCGACAGTGAAAAGAAACATAAGATATATTGAGAGAATTCGTGTTGGAATTATTAATCTTACCTTTTAGGTGATATTTAACAATATATATATATATATATATATATATATATATATATATATATATATATATATATATATATATATATATATATATATATATATATATATATATATATATATATATGGCACCTACCACCCCCTACCACCCGGGGGTGGTAGGAGAAAGGTACACAGAAACTATATTGGAGGAGACCTACATTCCCTCCAATGCGTTATGTGTGGTTTCCTCCGAGGCTAAGGGTCCCCCTTCTTCCAGCCAGAGGTGGTACTCATTTCCATATTGTAAAAAAAAAAATATATATATAAAATGGCAATTACAGAAGCACCATACTGTCCCCCGAGCTCAAAGCGGCAGCTAAGAGCCTTCGTCAGAACAAGGAGATAGTCTTCAGAAGAGGTGACAAGTCGGCAATATTCGTCATTCTTAAAAAAGACGAATATCTTGCGAAAATGAACCTCATTCTCTCTGACCAAACTAAATTCCAAAGGGTAACGAAGGACACTACAGCCGAATTGAAAGCAAAGGTCAACAAATTGATCGAAACTGTGAATGCCAAGAAATCCGGACTCCACCTGCCAAAGATTATTGGGGAATATAAGCCTGGATACGCATATAGAAATGTCAAGACACATAAGCCTGGAAACCCACTTTAGCCAATCATTAGCCAGATACCCACACCCACGTACAGACTAGCGAAGCGACTCAACGGCTTGCTGACTCCTTATGTCCCTTGCGCCTTCAGCCTGAAGTCTCCAAAGGAATTTGTTGACTTACTGCGGGGAACACGGGCCACAGGGATAAGAGCCTCGATGGACGTAGAATCACTGTTTACCAACGTACCTGTGGATGAATCGGGATGATAGCGGACAGAGTGTATCGTGATCCGGCCTGTACTTCTCTTGACATACCAGAAAACATTCTAAGGAAACTACTCCAAGCTTGTACTAAAGAGGCACCCTTCTTGAGCCCGGATGGGCACATGTATAAGCAAGTAGATGGGGTCACCATGGGTTCTCCCCTAGGTGTCATGTTTGTGAACTTCTACATGGGTACCATCGAACAAAAAGTCTTAGTCGACATGAACTTGAATCCGGCCATATACTGCAGGTATGTTGACGACATTTTTATACAGGTACCTGATGTCAGACATCTGCAGGAGCTGAAGGAGGTATTTGAGCGGAATTCTGTGTTGCGTTTCACTTACGAGATGAAGAAGGGTGGGAAGCTGCCCTTTCTAGATGTAACAGTCATGGAAAGGAGCGGAGGTTTCCACACTGCGGTCTACACTAAGGAAACAAACATACGAATGTGTCTCAATGCCAACAGTGACTACCCAGACAGGTACAAGAGGAGTGTCATTAACGCTTATGTCGACCGTGCTCTCAGCCACAGCTCAGGATGGAAGTAAGTCGATGAAGAACTCTGTAGGGTAAGGCAGGTCCTAGTCAACAACGGCTTCTCCAATGGTTTCGTCGAAGACATCATAAGAAGGAAGGTGAAACGCCATGCAACCTCTGAAGAGACAACTAACACAACACCTATACCCCCTATTAGACTATTTTACAGGAACTTCTTTTCCACAGCTCATAAAACAGAGGAAAGGGTCCTGAAAGATATTGTTGATAGAAACGTTATCCCTACAGACAAAAATCAGAGGATACAACTGACTATTTACTATAAAACCAGAAAAACGGCCAGCCTACTCATGAGAAACTCTCCAGACACAAAGCAGAACGCTTTAAAAGAGACCAACGTCGTCTATGCCTTCAAATGCCCACTTGGGGACTGTAAGCTCCAAAAAACCCAGTATACAGGCAAGACAACAACATCTCTTTCTAGGCGTTTAACGATGCATAAACAACAGGGCTCCATTAAGGAACATATAATCTCTTCCCACAACCAAACCATCGCCAGAGAAATCCTAGTAAACAACACAGAAATCATCGATAGATACAGCGATAGCAGGCGGCTTGACGTTTGCGAGGCACTACACATTAAGAAGTCAACACCAGCAATCAACAGCCAATTAATGCACAACTATATTCTACCCACCTCAAGGCTCCGCTACAATATAGAAGCATCAAGAAATATGGACCAATAGGCTTTCTACAATCACTTCCATTTCAATACCCATTGTTTCGTGTTCTGTCTTGTGTTGATGAAATTAATACCCTATTAATGCCACCTCTTGTTCTGTCTTGTGTTGATGAAATTAATACCCTATTAATGCCACCTCACCCCATCCACCTCACTCAAATGTAGATATAAACAAAAATCGGAGATGTGTAAGTTCTATTCAGTTGTGTATTTGTAAACTAAAGTCTTTGAAAATGTAATAAGTTTTACGAAACGCGCTCGTGTCGCGTCAGACTAGATATAAAAATGAATTTTGGAGAATTGATTTTTGAATTACCTCCAACAGTGAAAAGAAATGTACGAAAGATTGAGAAAATTCGTGTTAGAATTATTAATCTTACTTTTTCGGTCATATTTAATAATATATGTCTACAGGAAAGACTGCTACCAAAATATACTAATATATATATATGTATATATATATATATATATATATATATATATATATATATATATATATATATATATATATATATATATATATATATATATATATATATATATATATATATATATATATATATAACTGAAAACTCCACACCCCAGAGGGATTCGATCCCAGACAGCCAGGAGCTCAATTACTACATAGATGCCACACCTGGTGACAGGTAAAAATTTGCTATTTTTTTAACATCGCCATCTGTTGCGTGTAATACCAACACACACATTATACTAAATATGTTACAATTCCATTTCAAGGTCTCCGATTGCATTGATAAATTGAATTTTCATAGATTTCGATTTATTTTCATTATGATTTAATTATTTTGTGTGACATTGCGTTGGAAATGAGCTGTGCTGTTTATCATACAGATCATTTCGTAAGTATAAGTATAGATGCCACCTGTGACAGGTAACATTTTTTTTTTTAAGAAACAACGCCATTAAACAACAATTTGGACGAGTGCATTTAAGAGCAACTCAGGCTATCTATCTATATAAATAGAAATAGAATTGTTCGTTTGTTCATAATCCCTGATCTCTGAAAGTTTTTCATCGATTGCTTTGAAATTTTAACACAACGTTTCATTCGCATCCGAGCACGTTTTTATATACATACAATATAGATGTCTCGTCTGTGACAGTAAAAAACATGATATTTTTTAAATCTAAGGTTTTTTATGTGTTTTTCATGTGACAGAAATCTTCGAAACCTCTTTACTGATTAGTTTGAAATTTTGACACAACGTTGCATTCGAATAGGCGCGTCTTTTTATATACCTACTTTATTCATGCCTTACCTGTGACAGGATTTTTTTTTTTTTTTAAACAGCGCCCTCTGTTGGACAAAAGAGCAACACACCCTCTAATATTCGAAAGTTCTTCACCGATTGCTTTTAAATTTTGACACAACGTTCCATTCAAAAACGCGCATGTTTTTATATACCAACTATACAGATGCCACCCCTGTGACAGGTAAAAACATGCGTTTTTGAAAAACAGCGCCATCTGTTGCACATTAGACCAACATAGGCTATACTAAATATGTTATGATTCCATTTCAATGTTTCTGATTTCATTGAAAAATTGAATTTTCATAAATTTCGAATTATTTTCATTTTGATTTTATTATTTTGTGTGACATTGCATTGGAATTGAGCTGTTTTGTTTACTATACCGTTGATTTCTTGAGTTGAGTATAGTTTATTTTTGTATTTTTTCATCATTTTTCATTTCGTTTTTTGACCTGTTTTTCTTATACTTAAGTGATGGGAATAGCTGAGGCCCGATTCACGAAGCAGTTACGCAAGTACTTACGAACGTGTACATCGTTCCTCAATCTTTGATGGCTTTGGTTACATCTATTAAACTGTTTACAAGCATGAGAACTTGCCAATCAACTGTTGTTATTGTTATAAACAGCCTCCTGGTGCTTCGGAGCTCATTAACTGTTTAATAATTGCAAATAAAGCTGCCTAAAGTTGAGAAAAGATGCACAGGTTCGTAAGTGTTTGTGTAACTTCTTCGTGAATCTAGCCCCCAGATCATTTGAGGTT